>NW_008794447.1:1155681-1157592 GCF_000699145.1 Aptenodytes forsteri | reverse complement strand
AGGGGCCCCACAAGATGGCGCCGCAGGGGTTGGCAGCGGCGGGCCCCGGTCCCACAGCAGCGGAAAAGTGAATAGTTGTTTGTGGATTTGTCCACGGGGTTAGTAATTTTATTCAGGAGGTTTTATTGCCCAACAGAAATGGCCCGCCAAAGTAGAGTTCAGATTCCATTTCAGCTCATATTTTCTTTTTAGAAGATTTTGATTAATGTTCCTCCGTAACGTCGGTAAATTGGTTAACTTTGATACAGGAGAGCAAAACCAAATACAGTCTTTCGGTACACATTTTGTACTAGGTTTCAAGGTATCTGTGCTTAAGCAGCTGAAGAGGGAACAAGAAATCCTCTTAATACTCCTTCACAGAGACATTCCGTAATCACAGTTTTCCCCAAGAGTGAATTCGTTGAAAAAGGGACAAGGCCGTAGTTCACATGGGGAGTTGTCATTGTTCAACCCCAGCCAGCAACTAAGCACCACACAGCCACTCGCGCACTCCCCCCGGGGAGAGAATTGGAAGGGTAAAAGTGAGAAAACTCATGGGTTGAGATAAAGACAGTTTAACAGGGAAAGCAACAGCCCCACACACACCAGCAAAGCAAAACAAGGAATTCATTCACTGCTTCCCATGGGCAGGCAGGTGTTCAGCCATCTCCAGGAAAGCGGGGCTCCATCACGCGTAACGGTTACTGGGGAAGACAAACGCCATCACTCCAAACGTCCCCCCCTTCCTTCTTCTTCCCCCAGCTTTATATGCTGAGCATGATGTCACATGGTGTGGAATAGCCCTTGGGTCAGTTGGGGTCAGCTGTCCCGGCTGTGTCCCCCCCCAGCTTCTTGTGCCCCCCCAGCCTGCTCGCTGGTGGGGTGGGGTGAGGAGCAGAAAAGGCCTTGACTCCGTGTCAGCACTGCTCAGCAGTAACTAAAACATCCCTGTGTTATCAACACTGTTTCCAGCACCAATCCAAAACACAGCCCCATACAAGCTACTAGGAAGAAAATCCTACATATCTCTATCCCAGCCAAAACCGGTACAGGAGTGCGTATAATGGAGCTGCCACCTCAAGGTACACTGAAAAGGCACTTAGGAATCGGGTTTTTATGAGTGCTTTTCTTGTGGTAATGTGAATCAGCACTATTTCCTGTACAATACTGTCATATGAAGCCACAGTTCAGCCAACTTACCTTTGAAGAATAGAGAATTGCAGATTCAATGTTTTCTTCATCAAAAGCTCTCCCTCACAGGCCATAGTTTTCTGCTAAGGATATGTAATCCCAGCCTAACATCTGCAGGAAGGAGCATTCTGCCTCCTCTAGACTAAATGCATGTAATTTTTTCTTTTTCTCAATTCACCTGCCCAGAAAAACTAAGACAGTAAGGACTTTTCCCTGGTTAAATATCCTGTGCGTTGTCTTCCTGACACATTAGACCTTAGATTACACCGTAAAGATCATAACTTCTTGTTATTGAAAAGCTGGTGGAATGGATTGAGAAACTCTGTGTATGAGAAAGCAAAATCCAATGCAAAAGTTAATGGTCTGAATCCTTGTCATTACAAAAAGGCACCTGGCAGAAGTAACCTCGTCATTCGTTATTCTTTGTTTTCAAAAGTGAATCTCTAGCAATCGTAATTAGAGGTGAAATGGAAATCAGAGGTTTTGTGAATAATTTGCACAGAAAATTAAATTTCATTATATGCAGATGCTATATGCATTGCTTCTGGCAACATGTTTTAATGCTGCTAGGTACAGTTTCCTTCGACTTCCACCTGCCCTCTCAGGGAGAGTCCCATATTCCCACTATTACTATACTCACTTTCTTTGACATCCATCTTCACATCATTCATCACTTCAACCTCCTCCACAGTTTCTTCTTCCAGTCATGGTGATTTTTTTTTTTTTTTTTTTTTTGGGGGG
>NW_008794447.1:1149048-1155064 GCF_000699145.1 Aptenodytes forsteri | reverse complement strand
TTTTTCTTCCCGTCATGGTGTTTTTTTTTTTTTTTTTTTTTGAGAGGGAGAGAGAGAAGATGCATTTCTCAGCATACCTTTATGCTTCATTAACAATAACATGCTAAAATCCATCAGCCTTCAATTAGTCAGTTCAGCATGTGTTTAGCTAGCCCGGTACCTGAAGATATCTCTTCCTGCTCCCTTGATATTGTTAATTATGTCTTTTCTTTTTCATCAGTTCATTAATATACTTACCATGTATTGTCTCCATCCATTTTGTATGTGGAGCCCATGAACGTAACTTCAACACTCTGGCAATTATAGAAATAAAAGTAATTAAAACAAATAATTTTGTCATTTGTTATTTTGAAACACATAACTCATCCTTTTCCCATCAGAATGGAATTCGCAATATAGGGCATGAAAACTTGCAGAATATTTACTTTGAAAAATCTGCCTTAAAGATTGAAAAAGTCAAGCTGACCCTTTCAACGTCTAAACACATGCTGAATGTAAACGTTTGGGAAAGAATCAAAGTACTCACCCACTCCACTGTTTTTAGACGGAAAGCATTTTTTTTTTCCCCATGTTCTCAATGATCTTGAACTGAAAAGGAAAAGGAACCGTGCTCCTGCAGTAGTATCGTGCATTTGTTTTGATCGTCCAACATTTTCTTCATATGTTATCAGCTGTCCAATCCACTGTGTACAAATGTTGAAACATTAAAGCATCATACCATCTCAAGTGTATTAATCTCAATCAGGTTTAAAAGTTCTAAGTCCACATAGAACAGTAAATTATTAATACTGGCACCTGAAATTACCTCATTATACATTTTAAAATGCATGAAGAAATATTTTTAATGTAAATTACATCACTAAGTCTTACTCCAGTGATCCGAGAGGCTCTAAAGGAAGGATTGATTGCTCCACGGTTAAGCCACTCTCAGTTTTCTTGTTTCTTCTCTCAAATTTCCTGAAAATTAAGAGAAAAAGACTAAAAGAAATCAACTAAATAAACAACAAATTAAATCCTCCCCCATCCCTTGAGTAGATTAAGAAAATATCTGGACAATGGCATTGATTTTTGTGCTGAAAATTATTTATACATTTTCTTTTTTTTTTTTTAAGACATAAGTCCTAAGGCTGTTCCTCGAAGAATATCATTAATGATATTCTCCTAAGTTCCCTCTTTCAACAAAAGCTATTAGGGTCTCTAATTTTTTACCCATAATAAAGTTCTTGCCATAACAGCCTTTTTCTCCAGGTTAACTAACAATTTATCATATAGTTACCAAAGTAACATTTCTAACATTCATTTCAGGAATGAATGGCAAAAAGGAGAACCCAAACTTAAGGAGTATTACAGTTCTACCAAATACAGATTTTTTGAGGAGTAGCTAATCACTCCAGTTATAACTGGTGGGAACTGTGGATAACAAGAACTCTGAAAATTAAATCATTTGGGGGGTTCTGCTCCTTCCCTTTGTCCTAAGTGCCATTTGAATATTTATAATTACATAGCTTGCAATAATATATAGCGCTTTTGCAAATTTGTATGTATTTATGCATATGCACACATACACACACAGATTATAATCCTAAATTTGGAAGGATTCTGAAAAGCTTTCAAAGAGTATTTGGTGGTGTTGACATTTCTGAAGTTTGGGCATTACTTCCATCAGTCTCAGAAGGATGTCTCTTGTAACTGTAGCATGCTGGGAATTCAAAGACACCTTCATTGTTTACCAGTTAACAGCATAGCTTCAAGAGGCTCTGGTGGAGTCTATTAAGTCTGCCATTTATAGAATTTTTTACAAATTCCCATTTACATACTGTTGCTAAGCAAGTTACCTGCAGTACCATGGGTGGGATACACTGAGACTGTGCAGGAGGTGAGTGCCTGAACGCGCTCCATTTTGGGGTATACCCTGCGTTAGACTGAGGGCTTGAGCAGAAAACACCGCTGGGTGTCCAGTCCAAGAAATATATAGCCTTAGAGGCAAAGGGAGAAAAACAGGAATGGAAAAGCATCATGTAAACCCAGATACTGCTGTGATTCAAAGTCAGAACACTGCAATTTCACTCTTGATTTCTCTTTCCTTCCGAAATTGTGAAGTTGCAGTCTTTAAGAAATAAGACAATACAGGGACTCCATAAAAAGGATGAAGTCTAACTAACAGCTTTAAATGGGTATTAAAAAAGCTATGTAGGCATCAGCATGAAAAAAATAAAGATTCTTTGATGTGTGTCATCTTTTCATTTTAGCAATTAAAATGGCTTTTGAAGCTCCTTGGCATTTAATTTAAGCCCACAGAGTATAAAATTGTGCCATCCCTTGCAGATAGTCCCATATTTAGCACAAACAAGGTCGTAAGGATCAACAGGCTTAGAAAAAATGGTAATTTAAGTTTTCAGATATATAAACTTAATTCTCTTTATTTAGGAGCTTGCCAAAACTATGACATACAATTCTCTTTTTTTTTTTGTTTTAGCTGCATAATCAGGGGTTGCTTGGTGTTTGTTAACGTCTTTTTACATAAACACAAGCTGGGAGATCAAATAACTGTTTCGTAAGGATCAACAGGCTTAGAAAAAATGGTAATTTAAGTTTTCAGATATATAAACTTAATTCTCTTTATTTAGGAGCTTGCCAAAACTATGACATACAATTCTCTTTTTTTTTTTGTTTTAGCTGCATAATCAGGGGTTGCTTGGTGTTTGTTAACGTCTTTTTACATAAACACAAGCTGGGAGATCAAATAACTATTTTATACATGTGAAAACACATGAACAGGAACCCCATATTCTGTCCTGAAAGAGTTCTGTCTAATACGTTGTCTGAAGGATTCCCCACCAGAAACATTTTCCTATTAGAAAAAAGTGGCGTTCCAGCCTTACTAATAATTATTCTGACATCTCTGCACTCAGATGACATCTGCTCAGATGTCTTAAATATGTGTCAACTCAGAATGCATGATGTTGAGTTTTTCATTTGAGCGTGACAATTTAGAGAAACTTAACAGAATGGACCTTGAATTATTTCAAAAAACATTAGATTATGTTATGAAGTTACATCAAGAATTATACTGCTTATCTATTATGAAATAGCAAATGTAATTATTCCAGTTGTACATAGTAATCTTTAGAAATATTTACTAGTAAAACTTTCAGGGTCTAAATTTCCTAAAAAGGCACTAGACATAATAACAAATTGTTGAATGCATTTTGACAGCAATAGTATTAGTATGCATCTATTAGCTATCATTGCTGATATTTTTCTATAATTTCTTTTTGATAGAAAGGTTTCTGTTGTAAACCGCATGCAAACCAAAAATGTATCTTTGTGTCCTTGTTACATACAGAATGAGGTTTTCAATAGGAGAAAAAAAAAATATCATGGAAGTATACTATTGTTAAATCTCACGCACACATGCACACACACATACGCGGACGCAAATCAACTTCTTACTTTGCTTCCTAACTACTTTACTATACAGTGTTGTATTTTACCAGTGGTAGCAGCAATGTACTAAATCAGATTCAGCTAACAGGTGCTCTCCAGGCTGTGGACAATTACATCATAAAAATGTATTACAGTGCTCGCTCTTGGGAGTAAAGACTTTTGCTATAATAGTGAAATGTATTATATGAAGTGGAATTTCTAATGGACTTCAGCAGAGCTGGTGGCTGGAATGCATAGTGATATATCAGGGGTAGCGCCATAGAAGAAAACCTCATAGGAAGGAGGTAATTTACTTAATAGAAACACTTATGCTTTCCACTGCATATATTTACAACAATAAATCAATTGGACAACATGTTTCCAGTTTGCATTTGCAATGAGCATTTTTAACTGTTAACATCGTGGATTTTTTTTTCATTATGTAGTTTCATTATCCACTCATACTTCTGAAAAATGAGAAAATGGAGGAACACACAGAGCTGGCAGATTTAAATGGCTCTTAGAGAAGTACTTCAACATCCGAAATGATCAAGAGCAAATTGTTTATACAACCTTTGCTTTCACCACCTTCACTAACAAATAGTATTAGTAAATGAGTCACGTAAAACCACTTAAACTTAATTCTGGAAAGGAGGGGAAGAATTTCCTTGCAAATTCTTATTTTATTAAGAGCTGTCTTTTTAGCCAAGTTCTCATATTAAGGAACATAGAGTTTGGATTTTGGTTTTGTTTTTAAACCAAATGTTATGAATTAGTAAAATGACATTTTCAGGAGATCAGTAGCATTAGTTCTCTTTAGCAAGAATTTTAAATACCTAACAAACAATTTTTTAAAAATACACAAAAGTTCTTTAACTAAAGTGATTCATTTTAGCAGGCATAATTGCATTTTCCTTGCTTTTCAATTATGTCATGCTTTGTACATAACTGCATTAAATCTTAAGATTGCATTGATCTTAAAAGTTAGCTTTTGTGTCAAAAGACGATTCAAAACCATCTTCTCAATAGATCTCAATGGAATATCTCCTCTGTAGAACTGTTACTATAGCTAACGTCTAGTCTCCCATGTCCCTCTCTAATCCTCTGCTTATTGCATACACTTTACCTCAATTTTTTCCATACTTAGATCCTATCGTGTCCTTTGTGTTGTATTCATTCGTAATTCTTTATTCCATCTAATGCTTATCTGTTGCATTGGACTGTGAGAATTGCGTGGGCTTCCAGTATTTCCATTTGTAGCTGCCTGGTACTGTGTCCTGTAAGTCATGTGAGGAGTTCTAATGTACTTAACTGATGATAACAAAGACGTTATCTCCCATGCTTCTACTTACGCTGTAACAATACAAATAAGCAGATAATAACTGTTTATAGATATGAAAGGTCTAGCAATGTTGTCTATGATTTCATTGCAAGTGCTTCACAAATACCCATTTATGTCCAATGGTAAATAAGTTAAACTAAGTGGTTTACATTTTGGCAAGCACTTACCAAGAATCAGACAACTTTGGGTGATACAGAAGTAATACAATACCTGATTTTTAGAAATATAAAGTTCAGGTAGAGAAGATGAGCTGTGTAAGAAAATCAGTGATGATAGCCCTCTGTCTAGTCTTTCACACCATAACGCAAACAACAAACCGGAAATCCTCAAACTTCTAAATGTGACCTACCTCTCAATAGAGGACTTGTCAGTAGAAACATTTATACTCCTCTTCTCAGTCACAGAACATTGTATTGGGTTTGCGTGGCAAGGTTTTGGTAGCTGGGGGGCTACAGGGGTGGCTTCCATGAGAAGCTGCTAGAAGCTTCCCCTATGTCCGACAGAGCCAATGCCAGCCGGCTCCAAGATGGACCTGCTGCTGGCCATGGCTGAGCCAGTCAGCGACGGTGGTAGCACCTCTGGGATAACATATTTAAGAAGGTGGAAAAAGACATGCGCAACTGCAGCCGAGGAGAGGAGTGAGAATATGTGAGAGAAACAACACTGCAGACACCAAGGTCAGTGAAGGAGGGGGAGGAGGTGCTCCAGGCACTGGAGCAGAGATTCCCCTGCAGCCCATGGTGAAGACCATGGTGAGGCGGGCTGTCCCCCTGCAGCCCATGGAGGGTAACGGGGGGGCAGAAATCCACCTGCCGCCCGGGGAGGACCCCATGCTGGAGCAGGTAGGTGCCTGAAAGAAGCTGTGACCCCTTGGGAAGCCCGTGCTAGAGCGGGCTCCTGGCAGGACCTGTTGACCCATGGAGAGAGAGGAGCCCACGCTGGAGCTGGTTTGTTGACAGGACTTGTGACCCCATGGGGGACCCAGGCTGGAGAAGTGGGAGAACTGCAGCCCATGGGAAGGACTCACATTGGAGAAGCTCATGGAGGACTGTCTCCCGTGGGAGGGAACCCACGCTGGAGCAGGGGAGGAGTGTGAGGAGTCCTCCCCCTGAGGAGGAAGGAGCAGCAGAGACGATGTGTGATGAACTGACCACAACCCCCATTCCCTGTCCCCCTGTGCCGATGGGGGGAGGAGGTAGAGAATTCGAGAGTGAAGTTAGGCCCAGGAAGAGGGGTGGGGGGAAGGTG
>NW_008794447.1:1089703-1148863 GCF_000699145.1 Aptenodytes forsteri | reverse complement strand
CTTTGGTGGGCACCTGGCATCCAGCCCAGGTCAACCCACCACAAATATCTATTTGGCATTTGGCGTGTACTATCAGCTTAAGTAACTTGACAAAAATTAAAAGGAGTATAATGCAAAATGGCAGGTAGAAACAAGGCAGAACACCAACCCAAAATGACAGAGTCTCCTCAGCCCAGCACACCTTTTGGTGCACTCTCACTCCTGGTAGATAGAGTTTAACCAGTCCTGTTTTAAAGTTGTTTCATTAGAAGCCGTCATTGAAGTATACTTTCAATTATGTGCAGGGAATTCTTGTCTGTTTTACCAAAACCTGTTTATTTTTCTACATTTTTCTCATATTCATATATTCATAGTAAGCTCCACCTGGCTTCAGGCTCTCCTATCAGCCGTCCTCAGTAGCTACATGGCGTGTATGCAGCAGGAGAAATCCACCCATCGACTGAAATGATCACTTACAGCTTGCTTTCATTCGGGAGTCGCTCAAGCATCTAGCAACTAGATGGAGCTTCCCACTTCAGCTGATGTTTTGGCAAGTGCTTTCCCCGAAATGGCATAATCATAATTTTTCAGGCAAGGCTTGAATCCCCGAAGAGTATCTTGATTTATAAACCGTTTACCCCCATGTAATAGTTTGCAGTATTCCAACTATCTCTTCATCAGTTAATGAGAGGCACGTTCAAAAAAAATTGCTTTAGCGTGCTTGAGGAGTCTTGTTTTGCAGAATTTATTTGCTTGGTTTTATTGCCTGGATAAGAATCTCAGCATACTACTTTATAGAAAAATCCCAAATTTAAAAATCTGTGTCTGCTGGCTAGGTAGCAACACAGATGTTGCTGCTTCAGTACAGAGTTAGCAGTTTGGTTTTCTAATCTATGCATAATATTTATTTTCTAAGGATAGCCCTTGTGGCAGTAAAAAACTGGATTAACATCACTGAACTATGTTGATTAGCAGCTACTGAAAACCTGTCCAGTCATTTGGAAAGGGGTGAATCAATGGTCACAAGAACATTTTAAGCAAAACACAAAGGTGTCATGAGCAGGAGAAAAACGCCACAGCATTCTGCAAAACAATGTTACCGTATTTTATGTACTTTTGTATTTTCCGATTACTTCGTTATTTTTACCACTACTCTATTCGTTCCCTTTATTAGCAAATTTCAATTCCTTATCACTATTTAATGCTTACCATAATAAAAAAGTAATTTTGAGAAGAGAATAAAGATGGAAAACATCAAAGTTGCAGAAAACAGAAAACATTGTCAGAGAAGAAGCTGTTATAGAGTTTTAATTACATTTTCTCTCCGCTGCTTTTTCTATAATGGCTTGAGTCTTCTTGTGAGAGCTGGATATTTTTTCTGATTAAGTATTGGCTGTCTTAATGTTACTAAATATTGAATATGCTTTTCATTTCTACTTACTACATTTCATGCAGCCACGTGCTAAAAATCTTATCAGTTGGCACAAATTAAGAAAGGTCACTGCAATGGATGGGGACATTCCTTTGCAGTCCCTATGAGTTTCTGGAAGGGAGAAGGCATTATTCAGCTGGAAATCTTCCTGCCTCCCAGAAATCAACAACTACTACAGTAGCATATGCTAGCTGAAAAATTTCTAATGAAAGATTGATTTTCCTTTAAAATCCTGACATACAGAAATAAAAAAATGCCCAAGGAATATATAATTTTCATCAATAATATTAGACAGAGTAGGAGGGAAGTTTTCTGCCCTTCCTCCCCCATTTTTCCTGGCAGCCTGAAAGATGGCTGGTTGGAGGACCGCTTTTGAAGGAAGCTTGGAATCACTCTGTTGATAATTTATGGCTACAACAATTTCACAACATTCTACAGAAAAATATATTAATTTTAATGTTTTGGTTATTATTCTCCAAATTGGGTCTCTTCCATAATTTCTATATTTACCCACATTTATTCAATATTTACTTTCTCTAGTGGAAACAGTTTTCACCTGTTTTGTTGTGAAAAGCTCACTGGTGATCTATTATTAACCTTTAAATCATAAATCATAACTCTATTTCAGTCTCTTTCTATGCTCAGGTTTCTTTATGTCATTTTAAGCCAAACCGTGTTATATGACAATAGGTCTAACACTACTGACATTGAAAATTAATGAAAAAATTTAAAACATTTACCAGTTGGTAATAACTTCACCTGAAGTACATACATCATTTAAAAATTCAACTACTGGGGAGTTTGAAGGTCTGACTGTTCTCATGAGTCATACATCTCAGAAAACCCTAGGTAAGTTCAAAATAAGAACTGGAATTTCTTGACTGATAGCATGTACACGTGACTGAATGAAGAATGACCGCTCTTACTCTATGCAAGAGGATACCACGTATTTGCCACATCCATGCAGTCTACCTGACTCAAGGGTTACTAGATCCGTTCTTGTGGTCCAGAAAGTCAAAGGGAACCTGCGCCCTTTATGCACTGTACTCTTCTGCTGGAGCTGAAGCTCAACACCAGATGGCACCTAAAGGTCACACAGCGGTCTGCATACTAAAAACAGAAAATTAAATTTTAGTTTGGAGAAAGATGATTACACAAAAAGTCATTGAGTGGAGTCAGCTATGTGCAAACTAACTTTAAGAGATCTTATTCAAAGCAAACTATGTCTGTATAATTTATACATAAAATTTTGCGGGGGAAAAAAAAAAGAGGAAAACCAAAGTGTAAGCATTTGCAATATGAAGAAACTTCCAAAATTTTCTAGAAAAGGTAAAGCCCATGGACAACAGTCATTAAAGAGTGTGTGCAGACCTCAGTACAATTGTTCTCTTGACGCTCTCTCATCAGGAAGAGCAATGACTGAGAATGAACAGAAAACAGTGCTGGACTTTGCCAGATTTCTCTGGTGCATTGCAAAATATATGTGTATTCATGAGAAAACATACTAAAAGACACTTCTCAAGAATAAAATCTAGGTTTGAAAAAGGAATAAATAAATAAATAAATAAATGTTAGATCAGACCAATAATGACTGCCGTTCTACAGCTGTCCTCCAGACCCAATACATAAACATCAGAAGAGAGGCTATGCAGAAACTCTTGAAAGCTTTTAAATATGGTTTCTACTAGGTTAATACTTCACATGTCTTCCAAAGAAAATGAATATTGCTGTCTCCAATGGCTAAAATCTAAGACTCAGGTCAGGTTTCACAGCAATGAAGAAGTAGCGGCCTCTTAAGTATGCGTGACTACCACCATAAAAGTTAAATATAAGTTAAAATCAATATCAAGAATTACACTTGGAAGCAAATGAAGCACTGGAAGCAAATTAAGTTTATAGAGTTCTAATTTAACGTTCACCATGCAATCAGCTCTGCAGAAAGTACATTAGGGCCCAGCCTGGAGGTGACAAAGATATAGCTGATTTTAGTGAAGTCTATATTCAAGACAAATGGTCAAGACTCTCTGGAGACTCAAAGATGGAAGGCTGGGCACTTGGCTGCTACTCCTGCTGTTCAGATAGCTACAGAGATCCCCCTAAAGGGAGATGGAAAGAGATAAAAGTTACTTCCATCCCTTTATACAGCAACCGTGGACATAATCTTTCAAAACCTGATCAGTAAAATCAATATGGCAGAAAAATATTCACACAGTATTCATAAAAATGTTTTTCACAAAACTGTGGGGAACATTTCTTGCCTGCTCCAGGTGGTTGTCTTCTATAGAGTTTGGTCTCATGATCTACAACTTTGGGCCAGCGTCTGCCTCAGGGTCAAGCCCTCCCTGTCTTTCCAGACC
Source organism: Aptenodytes forsteri (assembly GCF_000699145.1). Taxonomy (NCBI): domain Eukaryota; kingdom Metazoa; phylum Chordata; class Aves; order Sphenisciformes; family Spheniscidae; genus Aptenodytes; species Aptenodytes forsteri. The sequence continues at coordinate 1,145,095 of NW_008794447.1, read as the reverse complement.
CATTCCACAGAGGGAAAACAAAATACAAAAAGATAAAATTACTTTTTGTTCATTTTCCTTACCAAGATTGGAAACAGAGTATCTTGCCCACAGGAATCGCTTTATGGGTAGGCTGGAAAAAGCCCATACAAAACTCACTAACATTGTTTGAACTTATGGTCCCATGTGTGGCTACTTCGATGTTTTTTACTAGAAAGGTAGCACACATGAAATCAGACTTCCCCCAAAAATTAAAAATTAAAAAACCAAAACCAGACAAAAACTCCCCAAAACCCACAGATGATAGCTAGTAACTAGCGTTTATGGTTACAAGAAGTCTAAGGAATTCAGTGCCCACCAGTTTTCTAGGAAAACGTAATTAGCATGCCATCAACATACTACATATGTCAGAGTGAGCAATTCCATCCAACACGTTAGCATTTTAGCTTTCTGCGAGGTGCGGGGGGAATAAAGATAGGGGTGTTTTGATCTTTCTGCTGTTGAATTTCTACTGTCTGCCTTCATCAAGCTTGCTTTCTACAGAAGAACTAATGAAAAGGAACAGAAACCCTATCCTGAATTGTATATGATTCTCCATTTATTTCTGGAGTTTAGGAACAAGCCATGGGATGAAATTTCTGTCACATTCAAGTACCAGGCTTTCAAGGGTTGTTTCAATTGAACAGGATGTCTTATGTTTTTTCCTGAACTGTTTTGTGTTGTTTTTTTCCCCCCAATACATATAATGAAAATATGGGAATAGAACACAATAATCTAAGGACTGATTTTTATTCATTTTGGCATGTAATCTAAATATGTCATTTAACTGCCAAGGGGGAAAAAAAAAAAACAACCTTACTGAAGTCTATGTTCAGTTCCACAGCTGTTATGGGCACACGCAAGGTGTTATCTCAGTGTGTGCGCACGAGGAATTTCAGTCATTTAAAAACACATTGTCAGCATGATTAAGTTGTTGCATTAAAAGCTACAAAAGCCCTCCTGTTTCAAATTGTTAATAACATACTAGGGATTTGAGGCACTATGAAAAGCAATATGCAGAAAGTCAAACAGCCTGGATAATGTTGAAGAGGAAGCTAACGCATAAATAAATTACTTGGGCAGGCAAAGAACAAATCCGCAGAGAGAGGTGGTAACATATTGTCAGAAGACAGCTTCAGGCAAAATAGGTGAAAATCACAAAGAGAAGACATGAAGCACAGAAAGAGAAACAAAATTGCAGAGGAGTAGCAAAAGCAAAGGCCTAATAGTTATTCTGACTAGGACAAGTTGACAGCACGCCAAAAGAATTAGGATCTAATCAGTCTGCGGGGCTGAAGACTGTTTGGAAGAAGGAGAATCAGATAAATGGAATATATAAAAAAAACGGCAAAGGAACAAACTGATTTTGAAGGGAATATTATGTTCCTGCCAAAAGTCTCTTGACACAGAAAGGGTGAGACAGACAATTTCTACGGGTACATGACAGCTGGGTCATAATCTCCTCCTTATGCACTGATAAGGGTGCCGCCATTTTTAAGACAACCTATTGAAGATAGAGGACAGTGCTTGTCCATCTAGAGGAAGCAAACTAAATGATCCACGGGTAGGAACATAAGCAGACACAGCTAACTCAGCAGGAAAATGCAAATGATTTTATAAAATGTATGTCACCTTACTAAATGACAGTAGGTTGAAAAAGTGTACATATCAGCTGCGTTGCATTTGTAAGAACAATGGGGGGTTGCATCCCTGTCTATCTACACAGTTTTCCACAGTCTTTAATATTAAATCTTCGTAAAAGCATCGAATGAAAATTCATTGTCATTAATTAGCTTCAGTAGTTGTTTACCTTCAGCCCTGAATCCACTGCCCACTTCAAAATGACTTGGTTTTTCTTCTTGGAAAACCAGGATTAATATTTCAGAATAGCCTGAAAATACGTTAATAATTTTGGAAGAGTAATTGCAAAAGCGGTTACTTTGAGATTTGTGTAACCTCTGAATGGGAATACTATCATTAATGGTCAAGTCATGACCCACAACTGGGAATACAGCTGTCGGTCATGACACAAAATAAGCCCAGAGTCACCTAAGACACTGAGATAGGTTATCATAGGAACAGCCTGTACTCAGACTCTGAAGATCGTGCTACTTTTGTTTGGGTGCTTAACTGTAAATCTAAATTTACGACTGACTTAGCTTTAACATACGTTCTTTGTGACTGTAAGAATAACTAAGACATACATGCCCAGATTCCTTACTAAATTGTAAAACCACCTCCAAACTACAGAGATTGCTTTGATCATGCCTGTTTTGACAAAATTAAATGATCAAAGCATTAAGACATGTTAATTATTTTCTATGGTACACATATTTTATAGCATCTCAGATACTACTCTGGGGTAAAATTAATTAAAAAATGACATTTTAACAAAAAACATTTTAAGAGCAGTAAGTATTATGCTGCTGTAACCACGCAGCCCTGCAGTACAGTATTGCTGTAGCTAGAAACAGGCCATAAGCTTCGTACTGGATTTGCGAGGCCTCAGGACTGAGGCTTGTCAGATCTGCTCTGTCTGAACTTCTCTTGACCTGCTGCAGCTTTGCTTTACTTGGTTGAGCTGCAACAGCAATTTCTCTAACAGACTGGGTGTCTATGGCTAGCTTGTTTTACTTTTGTTTATCTTTGTGTGGTACAGCCATAGGTTTATACAGATATAGCAGTAACAAGCAGTTACTCTGCATAGCATGGAATACTTATGGCTCTAACGTAATGAGGCAGCGCAGAGGAACACAGGTTTGGTAGGACTGCAGCAGCCTGGGGACGTGGGGACACAGGACGCAGCGCAGAGGAGTGCAGGCGTGGGAGGATAGAGATGGGGCACAGATGCAGAGACCTCACGCCCAAAACAACTCATCCATGGTCAAAGAAATGCTGACCTGAGCTGGACAAATCTGGTTTTAGGGGCAACAAAGAGAACAAGGAACTTGTACCTAACAAAAGTACAAGGCAACATATATAGTAAATTCAAATGTTACATGGAGCTGCAGACCAATGAAGAAAGAGGAAGGTGTAAAAGCACCAAATTAGCAAACATATTAAAATGACCCTGAGTGGATCCTGGAGAGAGAAAGAAGAAAACATCGACATGAACAACCTGGTATTCCTCCTTGTGAAGGACTCCAGATGCTGCCAGCTTGCCACGATACCCCCACTGCCAGCACCAGCGTGAAACTTCTGGCCTTAGGGCCCCAAGGAGCTGGGGAAGGGGGAGCATTGCACCAGGAAAAGGGCTAGAAACCAAGAAACATGCATGTAAAAATCCTAACAGCATTATTATTCTGTTTTTTTCTGGACTAACAATGATTAGATTCTGATGATTTCAATTATACTAACAATAAATTCTTGGCCTTACCGCAAACAACATTTTGAATGTAACATTGCATAAGAGATGCAAATTTACAGTTACCTTTCTTATAATTAAAAATTATTGATTTCACGGTAGTCCCTTTATAAAGTTACATAAACTGCTAAACTTTCAAAGAATGACCCTGTTTATTTCAACTGGTGCCATAAGTACTGGAAGGGAGCCTGTGGGCAGATGGTTGGTCTTCTTGAGAAAGGTTACGTTCACCAGACGTGATGTAGCTACCTTATTTAGGAGAAGAAGGAATGACCTGTTTAGTTGAAAAACATTCATAGATCTAACTATCCTTTCTGCTACCTTTGATGAAGGTGTCTCCCTAAAATGACTCTTCAAGGAACACTTGGAAGTATAAGCAAATGTAAGCATGCTTTTTGATTCTGAAGGTGTTGCTGAAGAGTTACTCTAAGCTGTATATGTAATTTATGGCTGAAAGTAGAGGGTGGTTTGAACTAGAAGAAGTGCTGGGGAGCCAATAGTCAGAAAAAAAATCCTTATGTTTCTTAGAAAGGAATCTCGGGGCGGGGGGGGAGGGGGCACAGAAAGGAGATTCTTACGGATTTTGCATGCACGTTTTAATTTCAAGCTCCAAGGGTGACTCAGTACACATCATGTTGCTAAATCCCTTTGCGGCATATGTTAGTCTGTACCGTTTTCTGCATATCTGTTACGCTTTACCTGGCATCTTAGTAATAACTGTATTTGCTCCACAGCTCAATTTAGGATCCAGCACCCCAAAAAAATAATTTCACTGAAGATTTGCTGCCCATGATCACTACTTGCTGCCTGGAATTGCCACCCTCTGTTTATAGGTTTGGGGTTTTTTTTCTATAGTAACATTATTTGAAATCCTGAAAAGGACATTTCAAAATCTGGAGTATGTTAGTTTGAAGATCACTGATCTTTGGGAATATTAGAGTTAGAAAGCAATTTTATAGGTCACTGTGTTTCTTCTTTCAATGAAAATTTCTCAAAACAGCCTGAAACAGTCCACAATCACAACCATAGTACTAGGGGCTAATTCTCATCCCACTTTCATTTCACTGACACTTTGCAATTTAGTAGTTCAGCACCAGAAATAAGAGTTTCAGATACTTGTGAAAGAAAAAAAAATTACATATTTAACCAGCATTGGTTTATATGGGACCAATAATTGGTAAGAATATACACACCCTTTTCATGTTTACGTCAAAGATTTGATTCAATCAAGTCTGTATTATTTTTCATATATACTTTTAAATTGATATCAGTACTCCTTCCAAGCCATAGATGTCTATCGGCAGGAGCATGGAAGAAGAGGTGAGCAAAGTAGATACAATGGATTTGCCAGGGATGGCATTACCTTATATATCAAATACGGTTACTGCACAAATGCTGAATGGATCACCGATTGCTTTAAATTTGCCAGCCTACTTTTTAAGGCTGACGTTTGATCATTTGTGGACATTTGTGGATTTGTATGGGAATTTTCCAGGGCTGGGTAGCCCACCTGCATCTGTGGATTAGTACATATTCTGAAAAATATTAAAAATAAGCCCTGACTATGCAGCTTTTCTCGTCTCCCTTCATCTTCCCCTCTTTTTCCCCAAATATGCAAGCACTTGGATTTTATCATTTCTTCATATATATCATGCTGTGATAAAAAGCAATTTAATGTAGTGCTGGTGTTTATACAAAGGATATTTGAGGCCACTTTGATATCTTAGACAACATCGGCCTGTGATTCCTCTTCCCAGTTGTGTATCATTTAGATGCAGCGACAAGCAATTCAAATGAAAAAAGAAAAAAAAAAATCCTAAAAACCTACACATATACAGACACTAGGAGTAGGATTTATCTTACTGATTTTAGATGACAATACAGTAGGTGTCTACCCCTTTGCTGAGCTTGCCACCTGTGCAGTTAAGGGCGGGCTTTAGTCACTTTGCCGAGGTGATTCATCTGACCCTACTTCAGGCACCTTCTTCAGGATAAGATGAATCATGTTATGGAACTGCTTAGTTTTCCCTGTCTGCTCTAAGGGGACCTCTGTAAACAGCTTAAACCTGAGGACATGAATCCCACCTCAGATACTTTAAAATAAACTGAAAGAACAACATTATTTATATATTATATTAAAGAATAGGAAAAATGAAGCATACAAGTTTGTTGCTACTAGAGTGAAAACAGATTATTGTAATAGCTTTTTACTATAAATTACTGGAAAGCAATCCCAGTTGTGTATCATTTAGATGCAGCGACAAGCAATTCAAATGAAAAAAGAAAAAAAAAAAATCCTAAAAACCTACACATATACAGACACTAGGAGTAGGATTTATCTTCCTGATTTTAGATGACAATACAGTAGGTGTCTACCCCTTTGCTGAGCTTGCCACCTGTGCATTAAGGGCGGGCTTTAGTCACTTTGCCGAGGTGATTCATCTGACCCTACTTCAGGCACCTTCTCAGGATAAGAATGAATCATGTTATGGAACTGCTTAGTTTTCCCTGTCTGCTCTAAGGGGACCTCTGTAGACAGCTTAAACCTGAGGACATGAATCCCACCTCAGATACTTTAAAATAAACTGAAAGAACAACATTATTTATATATTATATTAAAGAATAGGAAAAATGAAGCATACAAGTTTGTTGCTACTAGAGTGAAAACAGATTATTGTAATAGCTTTTTACTATAAATTACTGGAAAGCAATATTTTTGAAACAATATCCTATTATTATTTATTAGAATACATAGTTTCAATTTTGAGGTGTTGATCTGTCCTTATAAAATTCATTTACTTCATAGTATACATTTCAGGTCCCATTTTCTTCATTAGTCCTGTCCTATATGTAACTGTGTGCCTATTTTCAGAATTATTTTCAGTGATTTTAAAAACAAAATGGTATTTTTAAAAATACAGTGCTAGTGCATCTTACCTGCTCCATACTACAACAGGAACTGTAGATCAAGATTTTCCTGCGCTGAACACCAATTCTGCTCAACAGAAAGCAGAGCCTGTTCAAGACAGCGTTGTAATGCTTTGGTTCTTTATCTGCTACCTCAGGATTACCATAATTGTAAAATGAATCTTGCATGACAAATAACGGGGAAAGACAGAGAAAATACAGAGCGTATAACTAGATTCAGAGCGGGTAAGGTAGTTCCTCATACCTGGGGAACGCTTTTAGGCAATGAGACCTTCGGCCATTATTTTCTTCCACTTTTTGGGTGGTCACGGCACAAGCCAAGGTTAACTGCATAGTCGAACTGCAGTGTTTATAGCAACGCACATGTACCCTAACGTGTTTAACGAATGAGTGCACTGCAAGAAGAGAGACTGTGGTTCTCTGTAAGCAGATTCCTACATTTTCCCTTGAATTCTCATTTTATTGAGTGGTCTTTTCACAATGATTACTAACAGGGTATTCATCTGATCCTAGATGCTCACCATGAGGTATGATTAGCAGCTCCAAGTTTTCTAAAATTTAAAAAAATATAATAATACTAGGGAAAAGAGAGCTTTTTTCAACTTGTAACCCTAAAATGAGCTGTTTTGCCATTAAAGTTGCTAGCCTAAGTTCCTCACCCATAAAATAGGGAGACCCTTCCTTACAGGAGAACTATGATGACAAAAACGAGTGATGTCTTTGGAGCATTCTGACCCAAGCTGTGACAGGAGGAACAAAAGGGAAAGTAATGGTGGTGATGAGTGCCAGCTTTGGGCTAGCACGCTGAAGTCCTCCCAAGTAATGCCCAGAAAGCACTGCCAAAGCTCCACCACGGCATCTTGAACACCTGCCCAGGGCCTGACAGATGAAGGAAAGCTGGAATACGCATGTCGGAGCCTTAGGTAACGGTGCCCCACTAGGGCCGCTCAGAGGCTTACAAATGCAGTAGAGCAGGATCATGAAGAAACACAAACCAGTGGACAGCTGTGTATTCGGTTTCCTATTCTGTATTCAGTTTTCTATAGTCCATTCAGTATTCTGAGTGAGCCAAGGGTCAAGAAGAAAAGCAGTATGTTGCATTCACCCCCCCACAATTAAGATGCATCGGGGACTGATTTTGAATGTCCTTTGAAAAGCGGATTTTAGTTCTGATATTTCCTAGCATGTCTTGTTTGACTTCGTGTTGTAATGCTCTTTTAGCATTTGCAAATACATGCAAAATATATCTACCTATCTACACCCCAAAAATCTGTTCAGTCTTTTATAAAACAAAAATAAAAATGTAAAAGGTGTGTGGAAGAATGACACATTTCAGCAACTTAATGCAGTGTTTTTAATATCTGGCAACTACATAAGTTATAATAAAACACTGTAGTTCAATTCCACATATATTTTACAAATAGATTATGAAGGAAATACAAAATGTTTTTCTATAGCTGAAATTCTATTCACCTTTTAATTATGGATGAGTCTTTGATTCATTTAAGTCATCCACAAACAACATACTGTCAAGTACTGGCCGTCCGTTGAGAGCATTGCTACACGCATGTTTGGGCTGGGGAAAAACCCAAACTCCTCAAGGTACATTACCAAAACAAAAAGCTAAAAGAAATTGAAGGCTGCTTCTTTAACATGGCTACTTGCAAAACTGCCAGGATGTGTAAAGTGAACGCAGGAAGATGTTTCAGTTGGTTTACCGTGACAGAGCACTGATATTTTCACCCTGTACGGTGGATCATCCTGGGATCACACTCCGGAGGATGGACAGGGTTAGGATGCACTATGCAGACCTGCTGCAGCAAAGAATCTGCTTTGACTAATGAGCAGAATAGCAAAAAGAAAACAAGATCTGACAGTTCCTTGATACTAAATGGTGTTACTTAAGCCCATAGCTGTCAAGGTTTTTGCACTGCCAGAAGGGAGATTTGGGGGGTTTGGAGCAAGAGAAACAACTATAATGATTTAGGCTTAACCTCAGCAGTGCCCTGAACCATTATTTAATGATGACTCACCTTGGAGTATGCTAGTTAAATATTTTGATAAATGGAGGAAATAAAAGTTACTGGTCCCAGCAGTTCCATTGTACATAAATAAAAGAAATAGTTGATAAAACAGTACGAAAAGGCAGGTAGGTAGCGTATAATTATTCCCCAGGTGACAGAAAATAAAATGGGCAGTGTAAATCTACTAAAAGGTGTAATTATCTCCAGGTACCAGGCCCACATGAGACATTATCTAACATCTGCAAAAGCCGTAGTATTGTTTATTTTCACCTGTTGCATCCATAGCAAATATTGCAGCAAATGACTGAAAGCAATAGGCAGTTATTGCACGAGAATAAAATGCAAAGGGAAAAACAGAACTAACGTCCCAGATTTGTGTAAAGGCACTGAATAAGAGCCGATATGACATGTTAGACTCACTGGGCAAGGAGCTCAATTAAATATGCATGGTGTTCTTCAGGAAATGTACTACATCTTCCATGCGCTCAAAGGTACAGTGAAAATATTCTGCTGTGCTGCTGACAACCAACAAGTTACCCAGGGCCTTTACACAGCTGCTTTGCTGTCCTCTGTAGCACTGCAGTGATGATAATCATGACATCCTGCACAAACCCAATCATGTCCATCGGGTCTGGCACCTCTCCCATCTGCTCAGCACAGGGAGGTATCCTACAGACACCTCGCATGTTAAATCAGGCATGCTGCAGTATTAAAAAGATGAGGTGCATAGCTGCAAAGAAGATGCCAGTCAAGGAAGCCAAAAAGCAAATTAATTTTTGTGCTTTTTTTGTGTGAATGTGAAAATGGAGACATGATACTAGGTGACATCTATCAACGTCTGCAGATGAGATAGGGCATGTATCTCCTATCAAGGGAATATCTGCGTTCAGCCAGTTGTGCCTATGAAAGCTGAAGCATTTACATGTTCTGTAGAAAAAGGAGCTTTCGGGAACAAATGTTAATAAATAGCCTAAAGAGTACTTCAAATGCTGAGAAAACAACGGTGATGAGTTAAAAAAAAAAAATGTTGTCGTCTTTCTCCCATTAAAATACACAAATTTAATGAATAGAGAATTTCACTCCAAGTTATATAAATTTCAAAACTGAGTTCAGACATTTGCATTCAATTTTTAGACTCTTGCAATGGACGTCAACTTAAGCATCTTAACCTAGCCTTCTTTCAGTGCTCCTAAACACACAGACATCTTTCTAGACTATCCTGGTATGATTTAGAATGACGTCTTATATAATAAGCTTGCAAAGCTTTTGATATTGCGAGGAGCTCTTGCTTAGCATAATATTGGGAGAGATTTTTATTTACTGTTACTGCACAATGTATTTTATAAACAGAAGGATGTGTGTGTTTAGAACTCTACAGAAGAATAATCCTGTAAACTGTGGTCTCAGTCAAAAGGTGGATATTAGCCTACAACAGGAGTGTTATTTTCAGAATTCCAAACTTTCACACTTAAATATTACAATTTTTTTAAACATGAAGATTCCAAAGCGTCAGTTTCTACTCAGAAACTCAATTGCACTTAAGACCATCACCTTACAAAGCCAGTATATACATGTTTCTTAATACTGGTAATGGAGAAGTGCATAAGTAATAAAACCACTACTGGTACTGTAAAAAATATACATAGCATGCTTATGTGACACCAATTAACGGCATGTTTTTGAAGAATGCCAGCTTGACAAGTCATTGACAAGTACTGGAAACTTAAGTCTCGAGAATATATGAGACGTGACAGAGGCAGCACAAGTTGTCCCACCCTTCTTTCCCAATACTCTTCAACCCTGACTTACCATATTCTGTGGAAAAAATTCATTTGCTATGCTTGCTCCACAGATGTTATCTGCGAGCGACCACCAGCAGGCCTGCTGGCTAGTGCCAATTTTGACAGTGGATTATGTCATGAAATGACATTTGGGTTTTGTCCTTGCTCAATAGCAAACAGTGTTAAGGAAGTAGGTCACAAGACAAATTCCTAGTGTAGGAAGGTGGCAGAGTTTTATGGGCAAACAGCTTTAATCCCTCCTTTTCTTTTAAGTTATGTTTGCTTACCAGGGGGAAATAAGGGGGGGAGGAAAAAGTTTACCTGCCTGAAAGGAAGGAGCTTGTGTACAGAGTGGAAAAAGGTTTGATTGCCTGAAAGGAAAAGTGCCTATTAGAAAGAAAAAAAGATGGCCTGAGAGAGGACTTTACCTGCTTGCTTCAAAAAGCCTGCCTGCTTCCAAAACAAGAATTTACCTGCTAGGATTCAGCTCGCCGATTTGTCTGCCAGGTGCTGGAAAGCAAAACACTGAAACAAGGTCTGTACTCATTACTTCTGCTGCTATCACACAGTCAAAACAAGGCCATCAATTAATTTCTGCACAATAGCCTCTTTAGTTTTAAAATCTACCGTGCTTTACTCACCGCTTTCAAGGCAATCCTGGAAAGCGAAGGTGCTATGGGAAGTGCTAATCTTTTCATCTTTTTTGTATGGGTTTAAGAAGGGAACAGAGTCTAGAAGTTATTCATCACTTACAAGGCATAACATGAAATTTTCTTGTGCTTTTGAAGTGATTCCCCTGAATATAATTGACTAAACTGATTAAAGCAACTGTTGAGTTGAAAGTCTTCCAACCAAGGTCTGAAAAATGCCTTCCTGTGAAATGTTTAATATTTCTTTTTGTATGATCTCCTTATTAGGCTGTTCAACTTTCTATCCTGGAAAAGTTATGGTTTTTCAGGAAATTGGATTATATCTCCTCACCCTCTCTGTAGCTGACACTGTTTGCTTAGGTTTTTGTTTTTAGAACTAGACGTTTTATTTCAGACATTTTATTTTTTAGAAAACATGTTTCTTCTGCAGTGTATCAGGTTACTTAATTTTCAGTGCCCAGCCATACAAAGTTTTATGCAAAATGAAGAATTTTTGTTTAAAATCAAATCATAATCAAGAAGCCAAGTATAAAATTACGTTTTCGGTATAAGGAAAACACATAAGACATTTTTAAATACTGTATTTCCCCCACTAAAGCATGTATTTTTCTCATATATGATAATTTCACAGGATCACAGAATGGTTGAGGTCAGAAAGGACCTCTGGAAGTCATCTTGTCCAACCCCCCTGCTCAAGCAGGGTGACCCAGAGCAGGCCGCCCAGGACCACCTCCAGACAGCTTTTGAGTATCTCCAGCGATGGAGGCTCCGCAGCTTCTCAGCAACCTGTGCCAGTGTTCAGTCACCCATCAGTACTCAGTACACATCTGTATATATGTACATATATCTATTTTATAGATACTTTATAGTTATCTATTTTATCTATGTATTTATGAGAAAATACATGCTTTGTGTGTCTATGTGTTTGCAGGTACAATATTTATTTTTCTTCTGCCCTCTCATAAAAAAAAAAACCCAAACAACCACAAGCCACCTTACACTGAACCCTGAACCTAAGAGTGTTTTTATAGCATAGCTTCTGTCCTTATTAATCTTTAACAAATCCTTCTTGGGAAAAGAAAAAGCAAATACAAATGAATGCCTATTTTGTGTTCAGATATTTGGTATACTAGTGCAGCTGATTTGCATTCACATTTGGGTAGTCTGGGTGCACTTGGTGAGGTGGGTACTGTCCTAGATCCTCACGTGCACTTACCATGAAGTCATAATAAACAGGCATTAACACACGAGCTTATTTTCTACCCCAAGAAGAGTCAAAATCAGAATGCTTTTTCAACAAACGTGCATTCGTGTTGAAAAGTTAATATTCCCTCTGTCTAATTATTTTTAAAGCAAGAATAAATTGGTTATATGTAATACACTGTTTGTGAATGCCATCTGATGAATATGCTTGCTCCATCTTTAGAAGGGGCAAATGGAGCCCCTTTTCCTGAGACCTCTCAGGTCCCAACCAGAGGACTCCTCAGAGCTGTGCTGCTGGAGGGCTAAACTGGAAACCAGATTGTACAAGAGGTGGCAATGTGAGGTTTAGAATCAATTTTAAAGCCTTCAAAAAAGTATAAGCCTGTGGAATACTTGCTACTTTATTATATTTATCTATATACTTTTAGACATTACGTTATCTATTCATAGTTCAGCAGGTATGCCACGCTCATCAGTTTCCAAATTATTTGCTGGCTTCCTGGCACACCTCTTAGTTATTTTTATCTGATATTTCAAATAAATTACAAAATGCCTTGAATTGCATGATTAGTCCATTATGTATTCTGTTTATTACAATTATATGAACTTTTGATTAACCTCCATAAGTTTCATGAATAAATTACCTGGATCAGGGGAAACTGCCAGTTAATGTTACAATGTTCCAGTGGGGAGTTTCCAAGAGATTAATCTGCCTTTTTCAGAGGCAGCTTTTTTCATCCCAGCTTCCTTTAAAAGGAATACATGCTGCTGCTGCTCAGTTGTGATGAAGAACATGTGAATATATTTGCAACCCACTCAAAGTGAGTGGGTGCAAAATTTGCTCACAGAATCACATCTTTGGAAGATGATTTGTGCCCTTTTAAATATTGATGGCACAGTCACTCTAACATGATGAGGATAAATTGCGCTAATCATGGTGAGTATCCCAAGCTGTGCTACATTACAATCCAGAGATTTCTTTCCTGTATCTTCTGTGAGTGGTGTTGAACAGTTTCTTGTTGAGAAACCTCAGAAACTTTTCTGCTATCCACAGCACAATTACCAGGAAGAAGACTCATAAGACTAGATGGTTGCCAAAGACCTGGCTCTGCTTTTGCCCAAAGCTCCTCCCCACTCACACAAAGACATTTCCCAGAGGTCTATTTCTTGTGTGGCAGGGTTCATTTAGGCAGATTCCCCTGCCACTTTTATAAACTGATCAAGAAAATAGAAGAAAAAATGGTGGGGATCTAGTCTTTGGGTACAGAGGAAGGTATTTGCTGGAGTCAGCAGAGAATGGGAAGACCAAGACAGCAACTTGCCTACCGAATTCATCACACTCAACACGTGCTGTGTGTTGTAGGATCAGGAAGATATGAGAAGCAGGAGAGCTTTCTGCTGGTCTGTCAAGAGTAAGTAATAAACCTTCAGAGATAACCTGTTGGTAAAAGAAAACTTGGTGGCACAGAGATTAGGCAGGGAAAGGAAGGACACTGGAGAAGGGTGCTGGTGGCCCTTTGATTAGCTGTACAGGAGACCTCTGAATATAGAAGAAAGCCATAAAATCAAGTATTAATCGTAATGACATAAGGTCTATCTGCAAGAGATGAGAATTGCAGAGATGTCCACAGGAGCATCTCATTGCTGCCCTGTCCAGCCGGTGTTCAACAGCATCACGGTGATGAAACAGCTCAAAACAAGAAAGCTTGTGCAGTAGATCAGCACGAGGTGCTCAGGAAGGCAAAAGGAGGTTTGAGAGACCCTGAGGAAGCACCGATGAGACAGAAAGGGTGCTGGATGAGCCATCAGAGCCCACTGGGTGAGGAGCGCTGGCCTGGCTGCAGTGGTGTGCTGCTGTTCCAAATAGATGTTGGTATAGCAAATATAGGATATTTCATCCTTGCATTAGCTAATCTTTAGACTGATCTTAGAAGACAAAATTTGTTAAGCATTTCTTAAATAACCAAATACACAAGGTCCTGTGAGGTCAGAATAGTCCCTGCGTTCAGTTCAGTTTTGATGGAAAACTACTGGGAATGATCATCTACTGAGCCTGGGCTATAAATATTATTATTAACATACTGATGATATCTTTTTCTATGCTGCTTTTTTGTAGGAGATAGACAGAGATGGTGCCAACTGCTCTCCGTAGCTGGCAGAAACAGAGAGCTGGATGAAAACCAGCTGGTTGCAGCTCAGACTGGAAAGATAGATGGCATTCAGGAGAAGTATTTTAGGGACAAAATGCTGCACCAAACTATTCCTGAAATGTTTTTACATGAGACTCCAATTTCTGTGGGATTCACAGATCTATTTGGGGTCAGCTTTCCAGAGAAAAAGCTAACACCGCAGATCATACATGTTTTCTCTTGTGGATGACTGTACTCAGAATAATTGTATTTCTTTTCTGTGACCTGTAATCACAGAAGTCCCAGGATGTCTGCAGTAGAAGAAAAAGTGCTAGGGCTAAGCACCACAATGACATTACTCTTCTCAGTGAATACCAGGGTGCAAGATGACTGAAGGCAAGTGAGAGCCTGGAGACTCAAATGATAATAAAAGAGCAGGGACCAAAATTGAAAGCATTATTCTAATGATCAACAATATATCAGTTCAGATGCTAGAAAGCAAACGAAAGAGACAAGGAAAGGAAAATTTTTAGGTGTTACGAGAATAACATTTTTAAAGTAAATCCTGGAGGACAGATGGTAAGGTTGTAAAAGATGTGTTTTCTATGAGCTAAAGTCAGGAGCATTAGAAGTGTAAAGAGGCATGAATTTAACTAAGAGAGCTATTTATTATAAAAACTAACAACGCATGCAGTTGAAGTTCATTGGTATTTCTTTAGAGCAACCTTGACAAATAATGTAAGAAATACATAGGGTACTATGAGCCTTTTGGTGTAATTTCCTTCTGCTTCCCAGAAACAATAAAATAATATACAGGAGTTCTTTCGCTTTCCTCAGCGCAGTGACATTTCACAAAAGGTAAAGCAATGCTGCACCTACTGACTTCCCTTATCTATTTACAAGAGGAAATGTCATCAAGCATTCAAAATGTCACTACCTGCTGGGATGACGTCACGGAAGTGTCCCTTCCCCTTCAGACGCTGATGTTTGGAGCAATAAACCGTAATCTGCTTAAGGAGATCACGGTTTGGTGGGCAAATGGCACTGTGCTCAGTACCTACAAAATGAATCGCGGAGCAAATACGTTTGCCAGGACTGAAGACGTTTTCCAAGGAGCGCAGACAAATGTTCACTAATGTTGTCTGCCTCTTAAGCCAATTATTGCTGCAACACAGACAAAGAGGTGCTGTGTCTGCTGCTTAAGCCATCTTGTTAAAGTCCTTTAAAAGTGTCATGTACACAGAGAAGCATATTTGTAATCTTTATACTAAGTACACTTCACCTTAATTGCACCACCTCACGAAATTATATAAACAAGACTTTTGTATTTGTGCTAGAGATTTTCTCAAGCTGTAGAACCGGGAGTTGCTTATGAATTTCATAGGGTACAGTTAGTGGTTTAGGATCCACAGTTTTGTTTTATTTATTATTTGGTGCAAAATAGACACAATTCACAAAATCCGAGATTCCTTTCTGCCATTAAATTTCTCCTGGATTCATATCCTGCTGTTTATTTCTTGCCTGTACTCAGACTTTTTCCTGATTCCTAAAAAAACATAAGTCTTAAAACTAAATAGTTCTCAGAAAGAAAAAATTTGATACGTATTGCCTACTTACTTTCTTCATTATCAAATACTCCAATAAAGATATATGGCAACAAAAGGTCTTTAAACAAAAAATAACATTATTTTCCTTTTCCATTTCAGTTGGTTTTATCCAAGAGAGACATACACTGGTTCTTGTAGCCTCAGGACTTGCACGCATATGCATAAAACTCAAAGTGAATCCTAAACTGAATCTACAGTAAGATGTTAAAAAAATCCAGTTATGGGGTGTTTTTCTGGTTTTGTGGTTTGTTTGTTGGGGTTTTTTAAACAATTCTTCAATTTCTGATTAAATTATAATTAAAACTTAAATAAATCTAGCACAAAGGTGGTTCTTCTAATCATTCTAACCTGCTATTGCTGATCTTACCACCATTATTATGGCAGTAAGCCTCAGAGGCCTTTTGAACACTGAGGACCTACTATGCAAAACCATATGATAGATACCAGTTTGAGATTTTTAACCCCCCAAATAAAATATGCACTGGGTTTCTCAGTCCTACCACCAAGATAGCAGTTTGGGGTATGTTTATGCAAATTCTCTGTTGAAAACACTGGTTTCCATTAGCTTGCAAAAGATAAAAGGTGACAGTGAAGGACAATTAATTTCGGCTCAGATTTAACCTGAGCATCTGGCCACTTACCCAAGGTAATTCAGTAAGTCAGTGGCAGGACTGACTGCAGACATTCCTCCATCTCCTGTACTTTCAATATCAGAGACAGTTCCTTAACTTTCTCAGATCTCCACAGAGATTTCCAGACCAGCAAGATTCGCTAGACTTCAGATGAGTTGAGAGCCAGTGCACAGCTTATCTGAATCTCCTAAGTTTCTGAAGATTTCCTATCACAGGATTACAAACTTATTTTTAGTAGCTGTCCAACTTCCAATGTGAATCATAAACCTCAAGCCAAACTAAGTCTATAAAGTTATCAGATAAAGCTCAGATTCTCAGACTTGTAAATGACCCCATTAGCATCAATGAGTAGGATGCATTTTGTGGAGATACGGTTATACACAATTTAAAATTCATCTGAATATTCCAGAGTTAAATGAAAGGGCTGTTCCCTGGAGATTAACTGAGGAACCATATTCCTTTTACTTGCTTCAGCTATATCTTTACCAATTTTTTTGAACATTTTTGCCTCTCATGCTATTTATAGTGAACGTTTACTAGTGTCCCTGTTCAAACTAATGTGAGGATGCAAATGCCCCGGTCCCAGTAATGCTTCCCACTTTATCAGCTGAAACAGCATTCTATTTGTGACACTAAAATAATAAAACTGCATCTACATAGTTAGTGCAAACAGCAGAGGTTTGCTCACAGTGTGGAAAACTAAGGAAAAAGCCAAAGAAGAAATCAAAGTAAAGACAAACCCAACACTCTCAAAACCTTCTTATAATAGGATATAAGATTATTCAAACTGTTATAATGGTCTTTTCAATGACTTCCATGCAACTGAAATACTTTATATTACAGCAAATACAGTATATATGAGCTATCTTCTTGCAAAAATTAATGAATGAAAAAAAAGGTTAAATATTGAAAAAGATCCACATGTTAAGGTAAACTTTTAGACTACAAATAAATGACCTGGGGATTTTGTACATACGAAAGTTTTATTATTGTACTAGCTTTCAGGTTAGTTTTCCTTTAAAGAAGAGTTCAAGAAAACTGGACAAAATATCTTTTCCAGCTTTCAAATATTTATTTCTTAGTTTACAAAGTCTGTATTTATTCATCTTGAACTAAACTGTTTAGGAAAAAAGTGAAATATTACCACTTGCACAGTTCCAGCTGAAAAGTTTTCAAATGCAAACCAAAAACACATCTTCTGAAAGTTTCCAAATCATTCAGTGTAAAATAAAGTACTTTTGGCCTTAGTAATTAAGGAAATCATTACAGCTGTGCTTGCCTTATGGTACCTGTGAAAAATTTGCTCTGGTTGTTGCAACCTGGACGAACCCCAGTTTCTCTCAGGAAAAGATCCAAGCACACATCCCTCTGTCCCACCATTTCCATAAAGAGAGTTTCTCAAAAACTTGCCGTGTCCTCCCATCTGAGCAGTTAGCAGGCCAGATACACAGGGTGTATTGGAAGGTCACCTGTCCTGAAATACAAACCCTAATCAGAAAGAATTGAGAATACATAATTAAAAATTCATGGTATTAAACAAATACTCATGTTTCAGCTACCTTATTTTCTCCTGGATAATTGCTTTTACATTTGCTTGTAATTTGACGTTATTGAACGAACATTTGATAAAAAGATATTTAGCTTTCCATTGCAGCTGTCGAAAGAAATGAGCTGGGTGGAAACAACCGAGCCAGAACCGATTCCCAATCACTCTGTCTCTGGTAGGACACAGCAGTACGCGGGCTATCTGAGAGGAGGAGTGATATTCTGGAAGTACTGCCTCACAAACTGTACTTATTTAGAATACACAACTTGGCAAATAGATGGTTTAAATCTCCTGGCTTGACACCCTCTTCAGGTGCACAGGTCCCCCACACGCAATTAGCTAGACTTAGTATTTGGCACTGCTTCGTGGTTTCTTAGGCAGGGTGCTTTGGTTTTGCTTCTTCCCTGAAAGACAAACCCCAAGCAGGATGTTCAATTTTTCAGCCACCTAAACATCGACTTTAAAGAGCTCTTTCTGACATCCTGCTTTTGCCTTCACTTTCTCCCCCGTTGCTACTTTATCACACTGACTAGGCTGTACATGAAGCGCCTGAGGGATGGCAGCGAATTTACAAAACAAACAAATGGCCTCCACATCCAGTTGCATCCTGCCTGCTAGAGTGCGGCACGGCTCGGGGAAGGTTTTAAAAGCACTGAAAGACCAACTTCATTTTATTTCCACACTCCCGTTTCTCCTTTTTGGGACTGGGGGAGAACGACCCACATATACCCAGGTTCACCAGCCCTGGGATACAAAGTTCTGCAAGTGTGAACCGAGCAAGAATTAATAAGTTTTCAAGATCATCCAAGGGGAGGAATCTATGAAATAAATTAACCCTCCAGGCGCAGATTAAAAAAATTGCTGATCTTTAGCACCTCCCATTTAATAATCTTAAAGCTCATTACAAATGGTAATAAGCCATGCCTCATCATGGATAGGAATATTAATAATATTCTTCTGGTCTTAAAAATGGTATAAATGAACGGTGTAGCCAGCAGTCTGATTTTCATAACGTGCCTGTTCATTCATTCATATAGTTTGTGGGTATAATTACAACAGCCGTGTGTTTCTGTTGGCCTGTTATACGCATAAGTAGCTATTTGCATCTGCAAATATCTCATTTACGTGTATGGTCACTGTTATGTCTATGTGCATAAATTAGGTATGCAATTGCACACATCGTAACGTTCATATATTTGTAAGAAAAAATGTCTGTGAGCTAAGCCATACATCCTGCTATGTCAACTTTGTGGCAGAACTGGGAATACAACACAAATTGTCAGACTCCCAAGCCTGCAATTTAATCACAGAGCCTCACATACCAGAAGAGGAATGAGAGACGTAAGCAAGATGAGGGAAACAGCCCAGTCTCATCAGCTCAGTAAGGATAACGGTGATCCACCTCAGACTCCTTTTTGACTTCATTAAATTGTTACAGTTAAGGGACAAGCCCTGTTGTTCCAGAGAATAGATCACCCTAACTACTGATGTCTTGTGAAATAATCCTGTGGGTCTAGCGGAGTAGCTGAGATTCAGCACCAATCTTGGCAAAGACTGGCCAACGTGCCCCTTTTTTATTCAGTTTTCTAATTTGCAATCAATTAAATCGGAGGATTTTAAGTTACTGGATACCTTCCAAACACTTCTCCCTGGCTACTGAGATTTGTACTTCAGTCTTCTAGGAAGCATACAATAAGCCACAAATTATATTTGCGTTAAAGAAAACAACTGATTAAATTTCTTGAGCTATCCAAAGGAACAATTCCTGTAGAGTCATAACAGAAAGCGCATGGCTATAGGGTAAAAGGAAGTAGCAAAGTGAGAAAAAGCAGGAGCTTGTCCGGAGAAAGTAGATTGTGTTTACTGAGAAGGACTACCAGCCTGTGAACTCATATTAAATCTAATTTGAAACATCTGAACACAAAAAGAAATGACAGAGGCTGAAGAAAAGGAAGAAAACACAGGTCTGTTTTCTCTGGGGCATCAGGAGGCACATGTGAGAGCAGAAGGGCAACAGAATCCACAAGTCTTTGGAACAGACCTGGATCGGGAGCTATAAAAATCCCAGATTCAGCTCTCAGTTCAGGAAAAGGCTTTCTTCCTGTGTGACTCTTGGCAAGTCACAGCAGAATTGAAACAGTGCTTTGGCATCGAGAGCAGGACTTGATGGCAGGAGCTGAAGTCCAAATTTGCAACATAAAACCTTCCTCCTTAATAAATATACTTCACCATATAGATTCCTAAACTGAGTAGGTACCTCTTTTTCATATAAAATTCATTACTATTGTTCTATTTACCGAGAATGTGAGAAGTTACTTCAATTTAAAGTAGGTAATCATATACATCACAGTTTCAGTATCTTTGCATGTATTAAGATTAAGCTTTCTTGAAACAAAGTCCTTCAAAGGTTCCCCAAGTGGTAGATGTTTAAGTATTGGGTTCTACACAAAAGGCAGCAGATGTAACACCTGTACACCCCACCCGCCCCCCCCAAAGAAGACCTCTAATTTCATTGTTTCCAGTTTAGTAGGAGTTAGAACAAGTGGATGGTCTGGTTCAGCTGAAAACGGAGGTTCTCTTCCCTTGAGTGCAATATTCCCAGCAGCAAAGGAGAATAGCAAGAAGGGACATAACTACACGTAGCGCTGGGTTATTTGGACAGAAAGAGAAGTTCTTAAATTCTGCCTCTTCCTTCCCAGAGTAGTTTTATGGTTTTATATTGAACTGCCATTGGAAAAAGAAAGGAAATAATCCAGAGTGCAGGGACCAGAACTCAAAACTTATTTCACCTCTCTGGAGGTGGAAGAAAGTGGCATATTACTGGTCCAAGGCCTTTGTCTTTCAGCGCAGCAGCACTTTGTTATCGAGTTAAAATGCACGGCAGCCTTTGCTGCACCAGGCAGGTTACAGAATACACCTGCGAACAGCACTGCTGTCACTGATGGTTATGATTTCCCACTAGAAATGGGTCATTTTTAATACCTGGAACAGATAGCAGGTATGTCAGTACCTGTACATCTCAAGAGTGTATGTGTTTCATGTCCTCTTACCCCCCACGGCAATCTTTCCTGCTTTTTGCCATTGCTGTCATTTACTATGAACTGGTGGGATCCGGCAACCTTATTCTGCTTGAAATAGATTCCAGCTGCCAAAATACTATTCCAGGCTGAATTCAGAGTGCATTGTTGCCAACAAGAAGCTCCGTATTCCTCTCTTTCATATATTACCTCTCTATGAAGCATCCTTTCTGACAGCAGTTAGGGACACTAAAGTTGGCCTTTGCCCATGGACATTCCCTAGATGACCTATATCAAACAAATCAGACGCCCTTTTGTCTGAGTGTATGAGCAAGTAGGTGACCCCATTTGAAAATATTCATTAAATGGTTTCATCATTTTTTATATTACTTGAAAGTCATTAACATATTGGGTCAAATTATGATCTCAATTACAGAGGAGTAAATCTGAGGTAATTACACAGGCGCAGAATATGATCAAAATCTGGTGCAAAATAATTAGAACATTTCAGTTGCTCTTGGTGAAACTTCATTAGTGGAATAATATAAATTAATAAAGACCACCAAAATGGATGATGTCAGAAAACTCACTGAAAATGAAGTCTCAGGTTGCACTGTTCACAGGAAACATATCAAGTAAAGGAGACAAACGAAGCCCCAAGGTCCTGGTAATCAGTGTTAGAGCTACTTATGATCTTCACCCTTTTGGTGGGAACACGACTAATCCACTTGATAAACTGAGCATCAATGACCTTCGTTAAAAATTCATTGAAACCTCACTGAGTAAATTATAACTATTAACCTTAAATTATGTGGACATATAATTATCCAGACTGGATTCTCTGCATACCTATCTACAGGGGCACAACCTGTCTCCCCTAGCCCCCCCCCCATACTCACATTAGCAAGTGTTTACTCTAAATGCGATTACAGGCACAAATACATTAAACAAACTTTTCACTGTTGAAAAAATCAATATGCTATGAGATAGGAAACATCAGAATTAAAATTGCACGTAAACATGTACCCCTCTCTACTAAAACGTGCATGTGGTTTCAGGTTCAGGCTTCACTTGCGTTCTCCTACAGGCACCCTCTCCTTCAGCACAGAGGATGGGTGGCACACACATAAAGAGAAGCTCTTCCATTTTCTTGCTTTCTATTCAGTATTGTTTGTGATACCCTGCATTACTATAGATATGAGGATAGTAAAATTAAGTCCTGATTTCTGTAGTATTTGACTGCTTCATCAACATTAACATGTGCGCTTCTTCCAACAACTTTTATTAATGCTATGAGGGAACTGGAATTTCTGCCCTATAGGAAGTTTGTATATCTGGGGAAAAAAAAAAATTCTCAAAAGATGGTCAAGCTTTGACATTCTCAACACAGGCAAATGGTGGGAGAAAGGAAATACAGAAACAGAGAATGCAATCCTTTAAACGTGTCTGGATAACGCCTGAGTTTCAGAGGAATCGGGTGATGCATCTTACTCTCACACAAATGCTTCAGAGACTTCAACAGCTAGACCCCCCTTTCTGGGAGAGCTTGAGGAGGCAGTCGTTAGCTCCAGAAGCCTTCTTACCTACCCCAGGGTAATCTGAAGGGATTTGTTTGTTTGTTTGTTTTTAAATAACCTGAAATGCAGGCGGGGGGGGACCCAGAGGTGGCTCATTTTGGTGGCAGCCTGCCTGGCAGGAAGCCGAGCCCCGGGCTCTGCGCTGGATGTGGCATCGGGGAGCTCAGGAGACCGCTGTGGTCGCGTCTAGGATGATACTATCTGGGCTGGCAGAAGACCAGGCAGGCCTCACTTCCAATGTCAGCTTTCACTTCAACACGTTCCCATAAAATACCTGCGGATATTGACCAGGGTGTCTTCATTAAACCAACCGACATCTGCATAACAACTCAGACACCAGCTTTAATCACTTTAAAAACAAGGAGCCACTGGGCAAAGAGATTAAGGTAAAAAATACTAATTGATCACGGTGCCCAAAGTAAGTGAACTAGAATCCGTTCTTCCAGCGTGCGTTACCATTTTATATCCACAGGTCGCAAGCACAGCTCTCGTGGACACCAGCTGCAGTAGTGAAAGCTCAGCAGTCCTCCCACACAGGTATCAGGTATTCAAGGCAAGGAAAAAAACCTTTGCGTACGTGTCTGGCTTAGCATTTCCCAGGGAATCTGTAACAGATGAAAGGATAGCATCTAATTGCCCCAGCTGTTCTTGACAACACAGTAACAACAAAATAATTCAACTTTTTAAGGCAAAACAAATAACAGAAATATAGTTCATTGTTAACAGAAATGACTGTCGTTCCTTATTAAGGTTAAAAAAAAAAAAAAGTCCTTTTCAGGTCAACCCTTTCTTTCCCCACCTCCTCAGCTTGTTCTCCACCCCAAATAAAAATAAGCTTATTCAACTCATAAAAAATACATCCACAATATCTTTAAAGGTGGTCTTTTTCAGCCCTTAAAATGGTTTAAAACAAACGCTCAAACAACATGCATTTCAAAAATGTCTGGTCAGCCACTTGGATGTTTGAAATGACACTTTTTTTGTCTTACAATCGTCATAAAATTTTTCAAGAGTGACCTCATGTACTTCAATGACCTGCAAATTGCATTTTTTGCAAAGCATCTCTGCATTTCCTAGCTTGCTGGTTTGACTGAGTGATCTCAGTAATTTTTCAGCATGCTGGTTTTCAGCCAAAATGATTAAAATGTTGACAACTTATAAATGACTTAAAACAAGACCTACGATGGAAATGATCACCAGTGGTGATCAGTACTGGTCTTTATTGCCCTTGGTCCAAAATACTATAAAGCCAACCTCCACACAGTGTTTTTTACTGTATTAGTGGTTAAGTACAAGTATTCTCCCCCAGCCCAAATTAGAACAATGCGTAACTGGAATTTCAGTAAACGTGAACTTTAAGACATTATTATGGTTAAAAGACAGGATGCGACATTTCACTTGTGTAGAAGAAACTTTAGTTCTTTGGTTAGCAGTGCCAATTCATCAATGTGTTTTTGCATCATGCAGATATTGCCGATTCTGATAAACTTTTTTTTTTTTAAAGTAAAAGGGATAAAAAAGGATTATGCAGAATGCTCATAGTATTGCATCAATCAATGCCTCAGTTTTCTGCTCAGAGGCACACAAGACAGAAAAAACCCTTACCCTCATTTTGGCTTTACACTGCACTTTTTTTGCATTTTTATGTAAATCGCTATCCAAAAACAATTTGTCATCTTTCTGGAACAAACCTATCATGAACCTACAAGAGAAATGCATTTTCAGTTGTGAGGAAGAAAAAAAAAAAAGGAGTACTAAAGGCTGTAAAGAGCTCTCTGAATTATGCAACTACCTGCCCTTCAAAGCTAATACACATCGAGGCAAGTAATAGAGTTCTGAGGGGAGAAAGTAATACAGCCCTAAGCAAGGATACTGCTGAACTTGATTTTTGCCAGAAGTAGTGGGTGGCAATGTAATTTTGTTGGTGTTCCCTATCTTCTCATAATCCTGCAGTAGCACATTTTTCTCACCTATCACAGTAAAAGCCTAACCCTAATGTAAGGGCTTTTAGATTTAAAAAATCATGTCTTTGGAGCATATGGCAGAATTGCTTTGTAACAAATTGTTTACTTTTCCATTTGAATCACAAAAAAAAGTGGAGGGAGGGAACACCAACATCCTCAGTCAAAAAGAACATTTGCTACAAAAGTCAAATTTGATTCATCAAGAATCTTTTCTTCCTGCAGAGAATGTGTTTACCTATCTACACGAGACCACTGAACATAGCTGCTTCTTTATTTTTAGTCCTGAAATTCAGAGTATGTTAGCTTATGCTTGGAAAGGACAAGACCTGGTTCTTTTGGGAAACGGCTTGAGTAAGAAGTAAAGAAAGGCAGACTACAGAATGAGGCTTTATGTAGAAGTCTTTCATACTCGAGGTATCCCAAAGTGCTTTCAGAAAGACATTGCTACATTAATCATATACATCCAGAGAACCTTTCAGAGGTGGCAACATGACGTCAACAACTGCTCACAACTTAGTTCAAAGTGCAAAAAGGTTTATATAAGTCGCTAAAACCTAGAGATGGTATGGTATAAAAATTAGGATTTTGAATTGCTTGGACATGTTAGCTAGAGTGCTCGTGTATGTAACTCAGAATTGAACTATCAGCTTAAAATTAGTCCTTGGGGGATTGTTTGTTTACATTTTCTTACTCATGCTCACTACAGTACCCGACTGCTTTTAAGAAACCTCCTTCTCTCCAAGCCTCCAATCCACCAGTTTTTCTGGAGAAAGTGTAGATTCAGAATGGGATCGGAAGTGTCAGACTTTCAGCCCCAGTTCCATTGCCTGTGGCCTTCAACCTGAACAATGTGATGAAGGGTTATCAACACAATACATGGACTACGTAAGAACAGATTCCTGGGTTTCATGTTAGTGTTTCTTGTTTTAATGTTATTTGCACCCTGAAAACATTGCAAAAAAAATTAACAGTAAGTGCTTTTTTTTTTAAGAAGAAAAATTAAATGAGAGCAATACTAATTCAAACTTATCTATTGTTTGCAATTAACATGCATAAAAGATGATTGTAATGCTAGTTATGCTACTTTATGCACATTGAGTGAAATGCCCCATAATCCCAAGAACATTACTTTTTTCCTTTTAACGGTTTTACTCAAATAGGTGACAAATATATAAACAAAAAAATCCACCTGAAAATGCCAAGCATTCTCAAAATCTGTTCCCATAATATAAAAAAATAATGAACACATTCTTAGGCAGAAAGAGCTAGTTTAGAATGATTAGATAAGCGCTATTTGCTGAGGGGTTTAGACTGCTCAGAATTAATACTTTACACAAATATGGGGATGATCCCCCATCTCTCAGTAGCACACCAAGGAGGGAATCATGACACTTGTTCCATTGATTTTCCACTTACTTTTGGAGAAAGGGAGGGAAAAACAAAACACTCTAGCAGCAAGTAGCTTTCTTGGAAAAAAGTTGAGATTGGTGAAAATCCAGATCTACAGAGCACTTGGGTAACTTTCATGTCTAAAACAACAAATCTGGGCACCTAATTCTGACAGCACTTTGTAGAAACTCTGCTAATATTTTGTATGTTTGTGTCGACCGGTAAGTTAATAAAGACCACGGAATTCAATATGCAGCAATGACTTCAACACCTGAAGAGATAATATTGTCAAGACAGTCAAGAACATATTAAAAAAAAAAACCCAAAACATTTCTATAAGGAGGAAGAGATATTTTCCATTTTTTGTATAAGTGAAGAGGAAAAAAATCTGTTGTAAACCATCCTCACCTTGCATTCTCTTTCCCCAAATCCAGGAAGATACCATTCTTACTGACAAGGCTGGGATGAAGCCAGCCTTTATCCATCCCGAGGGAGCTATGCCACTGTGCAAGAGAGGAACGCAACATTTGTAGGGCTGGAGATCGAGAGTGGGAGATACATCAGCCTCCAGATTTAGATCACTGTCTTAAAAAATAAGGATGAAAGCTTGAGTTTCCTCAGGTAGCTATTGTCCAAGGTTCTCTTCTTTCTGAATTAATTTTCTAACTAGGAATCACATTTTACAAAAAATGGGCCAAAGCACCTTCAGAGGGCATGAAATTTGTGTTATTTCCTCAGAAAAGGCACTTGAAGTTCTGTAAAACATTTCCATTCTCTCAATATTTTCCTTATTTTCCTTTTTAATTCCAGCCCAAGTAAATTGACAGACTTATGAAAGTCTCAATTTTTGTTCCAAGTAGCAAGCAGAGCAGCTTATTAATGTATGTGTACGTGTATATGTGCACATACACATTATTACTGTAACATAAAATGAACTGCAAAGACCCAAAGGAGGGTTAATTGGCACGCCCATGGCTGCATACCATCTTTATACTTCAAATATAAACACACAACCTAGTAATATACCGCAGTATTGTAAAAATCAGTTTTGTCCTTTTTCAGTGGAATGCATACAAATTACCCTGATCTCCATGAACATTCAAAATACATAACGAATATATTACCTTTGCTTTCTTAACTGTTTCTACCTTGCATTGGATATTTAATTTCTTTATATACATATGCAATTTTATATATATGATTTTTTTTCCCCCTTTCATCATCTATATAATATAGACCTGTTTATCTTTTCCCACTGAAAGGGTTAAACTTGTTGCTCTTACCTAAGACCACAGTGCGCAGTGTTTACGAGAGCTACTTTCTACTGTGAAACTAAGACCGAGAAAATTACTTCTATTCAACGCTTCTGCTTTAAAAAGGACAATGATTTCATCTGGTTAGAGCTGTCTGTACCTACTTAGTTTATTGCAGGGAAGAAATTGCCTGTTCACTCATGATAAGATAATTTGTCGCCTTGGAAATTAAATTATCCATCCCAGTTTACCTTGAGGAGGAATACTATATAATACTTATTTGTTCTATTACACCCTTTAAATCAGAAATACGCTTTACTCTACAAATATGTTCCATGTAATCAGAGACATTAAGACAAGTTAAAATAGCCCCTGACTGCAACTTAATTAGGCTCCAAAGTTGTCAATTGTGTAAGACTTGAATCCAGTGGAACTCAAAGGATATTGAATAAATAATTTCTCTTAAAGAATAAAACTAAGCCTGAAATACATTTTAAAGTTAGCTTTTTCTTTTTTTTTTTTTAATACTCTCAGGGAAGTTCACCACAGAAAGCCTTGTCAAGTACGCATCTTCACTCTACCAAACCAGAATAGTGTTTCTAGGTATCGTTACAAGATGGAACAGTAGGCAGGATCAAACCTTATTTTCCACCTAGTATTTTAAATTATATAAAGGATTAAGATAGGTACGTGGCTAATGTGTTTTTTCCTGCTTCTGCCAGATTGTACTTAAATACATAACTATGGTCTGTTTTTCAGAGACACTGGTTTGTAAAATCACTATTTCTTAACTAGTTTTAAAGGCCAAGCTGAGTGAAGGGGTTTTAAAATTTAAAACCTGCTTTCACAAAACCACAGTAATTAGGAACAACCATGGTTCTAGGCCAAGGAGAACGCATCGGAAATGATGGGTAGGACATGGCAGGGCACAGCTCTCAAGGCACTGTTTGACAATAGGCACTGAAAACAGCTTCTGAATCCTCTATAAAGCTCATCTATGGAACCGCATAATCCAAGCGATTCATTAACTTCTTACGTACAGAAATTTAAAAAAAAAAAAAAAGCTAAGAAAATTAGATTTTTCCATAGCATACTTTTTCAAGCCTTTGAGAGGTGATGAAGAGAAGCTGGTCTTGTGATGATGGTAATGGATTACGAAACAAGGCTTTGCGCTGTTGGCTCCGACAGAGACTCTGAGCGTGACCTTGAATGAATCGTATAATCCCCCTGTTCCTGTTTCTCCACTTGTGAAACAAGGACGATAATTCTCACCTACAGTGAGGAACTGTTTGAGGGATTAATTAGATGTTTATTGGATGCTTTAGATGTGAAATATGTGAAACCATCCACTTTATTTGAGGCTTAAATATACTTATTTTTAATTGAGTTCTAGAGATAGGAGCTTTCCAATGAAACGTTTTTTTGCTCCCCCCAAATACTGGTTTGACAAAAATGATCCTTTTCATGGAAACAGAGGGTTTGATCAAGTTTTAATGAGGGAGGTTGCTCAGGTTCCCGAGGAGATTTCTGCATCCATCCTAGTACAACTGGGAAATGCGAGTGGGTTTTACCGCTGACATGGATGCTTACTAAGCCCATATTCCAGCTAAGAAAAAGTGTATAATGGCCTTTACCGTGGCACTAACACTGAAATATCATGACCTTCCCTCACCTTATTTGTAATCCTGCTAACTCAGTCTCACTCACACATTAACAACTGCTACAAAAAGCATATTTTACAATAGTATTTTTCCTTTTGCCTCATCTTGCTAGTGTATGCTGCATTATGGAAAAGTTGGAAAGACTTCACAAAGTTCAATGGTGGAAAATAAAAAATATAGGTAGATTGAGGGCTGGAAAGGGGATTTTTTGTAGCACGGAAAATTCTCCTCCATTTCTAGGTCTGCTTATTAGTAAATTAATCATATTATTTATTAAGTAGAGAAGCATTTACTGGGAGAAAATTCTGCATGTGAATAAAACATGTTTAGATATTAGTAATTAAAATGGCAAAGCGTCTCCATTAAGCTTCAAAAGAGCACTTAAGCAAGCAGGATCCAAGCAACAAAATTACAAGAAATCTGAATGATTCCATCATCTAATGAACTGAACTCATTTACCTCTGGATAACATAGCGTGCACTCTCAGTAAGCAAGGAGAATACATTATGTGATCTAAAAGCAGGAGCAAAATGAGTAAAACCATCTTTTGATATAGAGAATGTTAACCCAATTTATTTTGTACTTACCATCTATTGCGTACCAGTGAGCAACAGTAGTTGCTCCAGGAGTTACTCCCAATTTTCACTGGTTCACTAGGAAAGGTGAATATCAGAGTCTTACAAAAAAGCTACAGAAGATTTCTGGGTTTTTTTGATGTACATTAGCACAGTTGTTTTCAGGGGTATGC
This sequence comes from Aptenodytes forsteri, assembly GCF_000699145.1. Classification (NCBI taxonomy): domain Eukaryota; kingdom Metazoa; phylum Chordata; class Aves; order Sphenisciformes; family Spheniscidae; genus Aptenodytes; species Aptenodytes forsteri. The sequence continues at coordinate 1,115,604 of NW_008794447.1, read as the reverse complement.
TCTTAAATAATGTAGTCTTTATAGGCAATATTAATGAACCCTTTGTTCAGCTGCATTTTTCATCTTTAAACTGGGAAATGCTGCTTTCCCTTGCCTTCTCTGCTAATCCTTCAAAATTAGCGTCATATCTGTTCCAAAACTACAACCCATGAATTTAGAATTCTTAAAAAAAAAAAAAATTAAAAAACTATAAAAAAATAATTAGACTTAATCTAGACCTTTTTTTTGTATTTTTTATTTCCCGAGCAAGATGCACAGATATAATATGGTTGGATTTCAATCTTAAGTAGTGGCTTTAGCCGTTTGTACTGCTCAGATGCAATAGTTTGAAGTTCGTTATTTTTTGTTCTGAAACCACCCTGCTGTTCTCACCAAACGAAAAGCAGGTCAGAACCAAGCTATTTAATTAGCTGGGAAGGCAGGTGATGCTTAAGCACGCTTAATCATTTTTTCTAACTGTTTATAATTTTCCATCAGGGATAGATTGACAATAGAATTTCAAAACAACATGCAGAAAATGATAATTCATTACAAAGGGGTGTGAGGAGTAGCATTACAGTTAATTTTAGTAAAGGGAAAGGCTAGAAAATAATAGACTATAAAATATTAAAAAATACATCTTTGTTACACCTGAACAAATCTACTCAAATCTGTACCTGAATGAACTGAACAGTAACAAAGTAAAACAATAGGTTTGGGTTTAAAAAAAAAAAAAAAAAGGCCACTAATGAGATCTCAAATTATGGAACCACACAAAGCAGCTCACCAGAATGTGCAATTTCTATTTTCCTAGGTGGTTCAGAGCTTGAACCAGGGGTTTGTCTTTCCAATTCCATCAAAACTCCACATGTGTACATACTGCATGCTACTAAATTTTGCATGATTACTAGCAGAAAAAAATCTGTATTGTTCACATTACTTTTAACTTTCAATAATAACATAAAATATAAATGGCTCTCTTTCCTGTAATTTTTTTCTTGCGCTGTCCCTCTTTCAATATATCACACAAGCTGTTATACTCAGAAATGTCATTTTTAATTTAACTTTACTGCTCTTAGGTTGAAGTATGTCTAACCTTAAGAACTTTCAGCGTCCCATCCGGAGCAAAGTGGGATAACTTTGCTATAGTAATAGTCTTTGTTATAACAAAGACTATAACATCTTTTGGGGAATTCTAAGAGAAAATACAGTAACTAGGGGCTCTACTCATCAGAAATCAGGTTTCCTTAGATGCAGTAACTTCACAAATTTCAACAATTTGGGTCCCAGAAAAACAAAAGCTTTTGATTTGAAATATAACCACCATTACCAAACGCACCTAAAAACTTCAGAGCAGCTGCCGCATGTGAAAGTAAGCACCAGTGATTGCCAAGTTTCAGCTAACACACAAAGAAAACTTCTCTACGGTGAAGAAGGGAGCTCTCCGATGACTCAAAGTATTTTCCAGTAAACAGAGCTGTGTTTTAATTAAGACAAAAAAATTAGTATCAGTGATGCACTATCTTGTATGGTAAAACAAAGTCTTTTTCTTGTTGTTAATGAAAATCAGCTAGATAGCTATATCGTTAATGAAATTTTCACCGTTTATCTGCTAGGTTACGATTCTTCCTAATAGGTGGCTCAGTAACTAGTGCTATTAAAGAAAGTACGCAGAACCTTAATTTAAAGCACTAATTAGTCCCAAATCAGTGAAGATTACATTGTAGGAATAGGGCCTCAGCGCATAATGGCCTTCTCTATGAGGATCGAGAAGGGACGTATCTGCTTTCCTGTGGAAGCAAGATCAAGACCTGATTTTGTTTCGTTAGCGAGCTGTTTGCTTGCACCGTTATCATAAGACCCCTGAAATAAAGCAGGGAATTTGAGAAAAGAGATTTTGACTTAAAAGCTCGTCCTCTGGGAGAGAGCCTTCATGAAGATTAAGGAGTAAATCGGGCATTGCTTCTAATCTTGTAAGTGAATAAAGTAATTGGGAGAATACTAAGGGAATGACTAGGTTATCAAATTCAGTAGTTCTGATATTCTGATTATTTGTTTAATCCATTGAACTACACTGTTATTTTGATTCCTTCATGGAATCCCTTTTTGAGAGAAGATAAATTGTTCTACAAATTCCTGCATAAGATTATATTCTGTGACAGAAGAAATTAAATAGCTGTGAAAAACACAGGAATTCCAGTCTTAAGATGTTCAAGCATTATAAATTCACTTACATACATATAGCTATAGAGATATGTCTTCAGTAAGATAACTTTCATAGGAAGCTAAAGCATAAATGCTGCTATATTTTTATAAACCCATTCCATGTAACTTTTGCCTTCAAATCTCTTCATTTTCTTGTTGACCAAGTTATCCCAAATCATAAAAATAATTGAGTCCATAGATTTAGCTAGAGAAAATTTTTGTGTAACCTAGAATAAAATCTATTTTGTTAAAGTGAGGAGTATTTGTTGGGGCTTTTTTTTTTGGTTGTTTTTAAATAATGAATTTGGATGGCACACATTTTTATTGGTATGTATCATTTCCATCTCTGCTGGAAGCCTGGGACCTTTGAAGCTGCAAAGACATGAGTAGTGGAAAACCAGAATTATCACACAGGCTTCTTCCTTTCAGGACACTGTGGCAAGCATCAAAACATCACAACATTAGGAGATAATAAGGAACAATGCACCTGTTAATTGGGAACACATGAGACACGGAGTAGGAAAACCACAACGCATTCTAGCATGTTGCTTTACAGTTTTGCCAATTGATCTTACAGTTTTCTCATGTATTTGATACCCGTCCCAACTATTTTTGGGGGTATGCATTCTTATTACATGGATATCTGTCTCTGCTTCAACTAAGTTATACATATGCTTATGTGCTAGGCTGTACAGCTTCCCAGCTCATATATATATATATGTAAATAACGATTTATATATATAAATAAAACTCTTATGTGTTGACCCTAGGCCTACAAAATAAAAAAATATTTTTGAGCATTCCAGACAAGTAGTTCAGACAGCAGAACAAATATTTTCCAACATACCCTTTTGAAACTAAACATTAAAACTGTTCTTAGGAAATATTAGAGGTCTTCTGACCACCTGCCTCCCAACAGCCGGCCTCCGATGCTCCAGGGGAAAATTCAAGAACCCTCACAGTGCACAGTTAAAAGGTGTGCTCTCCATAAAAAAATAATGTTCCTAGCTACTATCATTGTCTTTTGCCCTGAAGCATGAGAATTTATATCATTTCTAGATCCCTGATTATTTTTAAAGCCCTAGTAACCCCGGCTGTTGTTATAATCTATACAAACATCCATTTCCTTTTCTAATCCGACTGAGCTCTTGACTCCAATAATATATTGTGGCAATGACTTTTGTTAGCTTATTGTTGGCTGAAAAAATAATTCCTTCTGTCAATTTTAGATTTGCTGTCTTTCAATTTCTCTGAATACTGCCTTCCTCCAATATTATGTCAGAAGCCAAGTAGAAAGCCCACACTAGCTTCTCTATGAACTCATTTTTACACACAGTCTTTTTTAATAGGTTATTTTTCATGTCCCATCTTGTTCATCTCTATTCTGAAGTAAACTGCTCCTGTCTTTTCAATCTTACTACATATGGTAGTTTTTCCACTTCTCTAAGCATTCTTATTGCTAATCTCCGAACCCTTTCTATTTTCCCTATAGTCTTTTTTGAAATAAAATAAACAGAGCTGAAAGCTGTGTTCCAGAGGCAGCCTAGTTTACAAATAGCATTATAATACCATCAATATCAATTTATTAAAAATCCTAACCCTAGATTCCTGTGTTAACCATTACTGCTGACTGACGAGAAGGGTTTGCAGTTGTTTGGGTTTCTGATCTGGAAGTCACAACTACAGTACATTCGATCCCAGATGTAGTATAGTAACATTCGTGGAACATATTTCCTAATACCTGTTGAACTTACTGAATAGGGTGGATACATCTTTTTTTCCCCTTCATACTTTATAGCCTGAGAGCAACTGCATGCCCTTAACTTGGAACAAGTGTTTTCCATTCGCTCCTGGAAGTCTGTGATGCCTCAGGCACTTTTCAAGCAATGTCCTTTTATTTCAAATAAAGAGAGCCGACTGATCTCCTGGAGTAAAATCAGGTCCTCAGAGAGCATCCAAGTCCCTCTTTTGACAGTAGGCAGTAAAATTTACCGGTATTGACCATTTTCACGTGATAAGTCACAACTGTTGTCGTCGTCTTTTTGTACGGTAGCAATTCAGACTGAATGCTGCAAATATGATGGAAATTGTGCCTAAAGCACAACCTCTCACCAGAGAGCTGTACATTGTCATTAGATCTTATAGGAGATCTTCCACTCATTTCTGTGTTCATAAGTTCAGTTTATTCTTCATAAACCAACCACGTCACGTTGCTTTCCAGATGATGGAAGGCAATTTTACATTAAGGTACTTTGCCTTAACACCAGAAGGAGACTTCTGTAACTTCTCTGGGAACAATTTGTTACTGAGGACAAACGTCTTATCTGTGGGATCAAGTAAAATGTTTTCCTGACCCTCAGAACTGAAAATATTCAAGTCCTGATACGTGTTGGTGGCAGACTGCTTTAAAACAGGCTTAAGCATTTAATCAAAGGGATTTAGAAAACAAAGCAGGCACTAGTAGAGTTTAATTTTACTACAACGATTCAAAAGTAGTCACCTTGTGATCATTAATTCTGAAAAAAACCCCTAGGTTGCCAGTCCAACGTTTATTCCTCTTTAAACTTCTCGCTGTTGCATTACGCCATTTAATGTAATTCTATTGAATTGCAGATTCCTTCAGAGCAGTCCTGTGCAGAGCTTGGTGCCTGCCTACCGCATGTCAGGGTCATACACAGGGATGGGGGGGATGCAGGTGACTAAAGGAGGTTGCTTCGTGGAAGCAGACTAGTCATTCTCTGAATTTCTACCTCTGATGTATAAAGGAAAACCCAACCGTGTGTAGGCTGACTTGTTAGAGCTGAAGCAGGAGTAAAAGGAGTCTGTGACCAAGTAGGAATGATTACGATGAGTAATAGATTTGTCATTAGAGAGGGGGAAAAAAAGAAAAAAGTTCCTGTAAAATTGAAACTATTGTATTCTTAGGTGCATGAAAATTTCTGTATTTCTCTTTTATAAAAGAAGGTGAGAGAAAGAGGGGCACCAACTATTTTTCTCCAACATTCTTCGGAAACTTTTTCACCTGCAGGCGTAAAGCGGTACGTCTAAATCATCTTTGAAGTCCCTCTTGTTTCTCTGACGTTTGAAGGCTCAAAGGTCCAAGCCCCTCCAAGGACAGCCTTATTACTCTCCTCAAGAGAGGAGGGGGGCAGGAGAGCCACATTTGACTCGTGTCGGTCCCCTGAACCATCCAAGTGACACAGTAGATGTCCTGAGATTGCCACTCTCCTTTGATCCAGGTGAGGGGCAGCACAGTCCAGGCAGGGGAGTGGAAGTTAGATAGTTGCCGAATCTTTTTTTCGCCTGACAGCCTTGTCTATACGCAGCTCCTACGGAGATGACTCCTATTCTAACATTATCCTAAATACAACATAACTCGAAAACAAAGAACATAATTGCAGCCTATCAGTTTTTTGAATGGAAATCAGAAATCTAAATTATAATCTACATGTCAGCTTTGCATGAGGAAGTTAACGTTGCCCAAGTACTTCACACTAGATTCTGCCAATAGCTAGAGCAATATTGGAGCTATTGTGTGGCATTCGAGTATTTCAAACAATTTTAAAATAAGCTAAATGAATTAATCTTCGCTTCTGTTTCATCTATGGCCAACAGTAAAACTCTTTGTTAGGAAGAATATTTGCTTCCTGATAAAAATTATACAGAGCTGTTGGTATGCAGGGATTTTTTTGGTTTTGGTAAGATTGTCAATGACAGAGGGATCCTATTTTATTCCACCTCAGACCATGGCAACTCTCTGACTTTATGACTGGAAAAAGCTTAAATTTGACCGTACTTTATGTCTATAACTGCTTTCTATTTTTTCTTTTTCTTTCCAGAAACAGAAAGCCTATAATATAATAATTATTTTTCCTGATAGACAGCTTTTACATAAAAGCCCTCAAGAAAGCATAAAATTCTTCGTCTCCTTTTCCTACTGAAAATTACTGAGTAATTTTCACCCAAGTATGTCTGAGCTGTTTCTGAATATCTATGGCCCTGTGGCTTTTCTGTTAGAGGTTTGATCCAGCTGCCATGGACCAGAATGGAAGTCCCACCCATCACAGTGAGTATACTTCTTTCGTCAGCAATTTTGGGATGCTCATCACATGAAGTCAGAGAAAAGTGTCAAGCTCTGCCTTCCAAGCCAGCCACTCACTCATTAAAGTCACTTTTCAACACAGGGCTTCTGCCAGAAACTGTCCCCCTCTCCTTTCTGGCTATGTCACTTCAGCTGGGGATTTTTCCCCCCCCTTGTCTTTCACTTTTTCTTATTCCTGAGGAGGTGGCTTATTCTCACCCAATTCTTTCTGCTGTAAAGCACTTAAAAAGAGAGAAACTGCTATTGAGGTGTTGCTAAATGTGTAAAAGCTTTAGTACGGTGCTTAATAGCAGTAGAAATTATTAAGTGTTATCTGATGTTCAAACAAAAGTACTGTGTCAAGGTAAATAATAGGAAACCTTATGAAAAAGAGGCACTTTGGGTACTTTTCCATACCTTTGTATTTTGTGCATCTGACATTTTACATCATTTTTAACAAATCTAGAAAAACTTCTGTTGAAACCAATATTAACTTAAAAAGGTGAAAATACATATTCCAAGTAGCAAATACACCTACGTATCAACTTCACATTCATTCTACTGCACATTATACAGGACTACTGTTTTGGGTTTTTTTCCACTATGCTTTTTCTTCACATTTATATACAGCATCTGGCTATATTTTGTAGTATTAGAAAATATGAGACCTATTTATCAATGCCTTGCACCACCTGTAGTCATTGTATTCGTGCAAAGTGAATGCAGATCACAGATCTTCCATTACAGTGTTCAACATCAAGGCTCATAAATCAGATTTTGTATAATTGCAGTCATTTCTAAATACTAGTATATTTCTATATATTTATATAAAGAAGGCACCGTAGGTACAGTAAATCTTTGTAGGTTTTTAAGCATAGAAGCATTTAAAACCAGTGACAAAGGTCCTAGCTTTCAGAACATATCACCAGATACAGTTCACTATGTGGAATTTCATATCCTTCCCATAAAACAAAACCAAAACCCACACAAGAAAATTGAAATGAACAAACATACACCTTTGAAAATTATTTTGCAAAAATTCCAACTCTTAAACATGGTTTTCTCCAGACATAAATGATATGTTCAAATTGAATTAAATACCTTGCCCTGTTCTTGCATCCTTGTTTTTCAGTATTCTTACCAAAGCAAGTGCAAGAGTGCACAAGTAAAGATGCAATCTGAATTACATTCTTTATACTGGTTCAGCGGAATCAGATAGATTGGTAGTTCTTCAGATAAATTTCACAATATTTGGTTTATTGCTGAAGATGTATCTCTTGTGGGAAGAGAGAAGAGGGGAATAATTTATCTGAGTGATAGGCAAGAGACAGGAACAGTTAATTCAGTGATTAGTAGTCGCTTCCTGTCTAGGGTAGAAAAATAATCCGCTGCTATGGATTGCCAGCCTCAGGCTAGCCATGGTCCACGCCGCACCTTCTAAGTAGATTTCTCTAGCATAATGTGACAGCATCATAAAATACAGGAGAGATGACCAAGTTTCTAATATGCTGGGGTATCATCCTTATGGGCTGGAATTTTCAACCCCATCTCTTGAAGACACAAACCTTGTCACAGGGGACATGGCAACGGAGAGGGTGATGAAAGCATTGAGCCAGTACTCAAACGTGTTTTATTTCTGATTCTGCTATGGGCCTGCATAGAGACCATGTCCTCGGTTTCCCAGCCTTTAAAATTAACATAATAAAATTGCCTCTCTTGGAGATCTGCTCCAAGATCAGTTCAGCAAAAGATCTAGGTAGTAATGTTATTATCTGCAACATGGGGATCCTAGCCGTAGAATTAATATACATACACATGACACTGAGCAGTCAGATGCCTAAGTGTAAACAACTGTTGTCATTTTAAATGTCCTGAAGTACCCTATATGGTTTTCAGCTTCAGCTCCAAAGATCTAAGGTCCTGTGTTGCACCATCCAGAAGTCACATACACCATGGGGAATCTAAAAAGGCACTAGATGCCTATGTTTAAGTGCCTCCATCCCACCTTTTGCAGCCTCAGTGACACTTCATTCAAGTTCATTTTAACAAGAAGTACCTGTTAATACTTTATATTTCTAATAGGTCAAGTCCTTCTTAACTGGGAGATATTTCTCCAAACAGAACTGCAATGCATTAAGACAAAGGCAAACTATTACCCTTTCAGTTCATGTCTGTAACTTTCTTTGGCGTTAGTGGCACCAATCTCTCTGCAGACAGTGTACCCAGAAGAGACCCCCCAGTGAAGAAATGTGTCAGAAGTAGGTATCTGCCAGTGAAGAGACGCCAGACTCCCTTTAATGGCAATCACATGATAAGTTTTGTTTATATGCTCCTCTACCTTCATAATGAATTAATAGTTCAAGAAATGCAATCTGGTCAGAAGGGAACCCCTGGGAGAGATGCTACTGTTACAGTATTTGTCACTGCAGGTATGAACGCTTTATTGTCAATATTGAGTTCTTTCAGCGTAGTTTAACACATTTCTAATCTGGGAAAAAAAAAAAATAGTCCTGTCTGTCCTAAAGCATGTGCACTGATGAAGAAACTTGGAGAGACAGATAAATATCCAAACAGTCTGAAGGGGGGGGGGAGTATTTAGGGGTGATAACACATTCCATAGTATGATCATCTAGAAATTTAGTCAAGGAGATTACACTTAGAATTCCATTTTGTTTGTAATGAAGTAGTTATTCACAGGTAGTGAAACACTCCATTTTAATATAACACTGACTTGATAGCTTGTATAAGTACCATAAGAAAAAGAACAGGGAAAAACCCTACTATCTGCACCCTATTATTTTCTCCCAAAGACGGTTAAGAGGAGGCTTTCTGGAGTTTATTTTGCTTGTCTGTATTAAAGTGCATTTAAATATTCAAAAAAACCCTGTATTTCTTCAGTCTTGCTTTTTCAGGGATATTTACCACCAATGGCACTTTTGTAGCTATACCCGGGCGTTGTAGAAATCACGTATTTGTTTTTGTGAGTCAGAGCAGTAAGACAGTGGTAAAACTCCATCTGGCAAGCAAGCGAAAGTTCATTTTTGTGTTTCTGTTATCATTAAATGTTATTCAAGATTCTCATTACACTTGTCATCCTAATGCAAAGTTAATTAGAGTTAATAAATGCTGTACTGATGTAAAAGGAAGAAAGGGCAAAGAGAGAAACATGCTAATTATTATCCATCCAAAATAAAGAAATTTGACACAGGGCATGCTGTACAGATGGACCAATCTTGAGCTGAACATGGAAAAAATGTGTTAGAAAAATTATACTTCCTTTAGGTTTTGATTTTAAAAGGTATATGCGTGGCTCAATGGCCACTTTTAAGGAAAATATCATACATAATGGTTTCAGTACAGGACACGAGAGCCTTTAATCCATTATTGACCTGCTTGGCAACTTTTGGCTAGTAAATTCATTTTTATGCTCCTTGATTTGCTTGTCTGTGGAACAGAAATAATTATTTTTATCTACAACATAAGACCTCCTGAAGTCTCTGGAACTTCCATGAGAACTAGATGCTATTTCTATTCCTGCCCGCTAAAGCGCCGTAAGAAAACTAGTAAGAAAAGCTAAGAGTGAGCAGCACTATCTTGTGACAGCATCAACAAGAATTGCTGGTTCGAGGGGTCTTTTTGTTGCTGTTTTGGTGTGGGGGGTTGGGTTGGTTGGTTGGTTGGTTTTGGGTTGTGTTTTTTTTTTTACAGTGTTTGGTATCCTATTAGTAAGGAATATTAGTTGTATTAGGCACTTAGCATGTTCAAAATTTCTAGGCATTTTACTACAAGGTTGTCCAAGAACCCTCAAGTATGTAAGTAAGTACTCAAGAAGTGTTTTACTTGTAGAAAAAAAATTAAAGAATACATTAAAGGAGTTTTCTTCAAAACCATAAAAGAAGTGCATTACAAAGCCAAAGTAAGAATGGGCTTCCTCACTTATTTGTATTCTTACCTTAAGGTAGTGGCTTACTATTAACTTTTAGACTTTATCTTTTCTATATTCAACTTCTTTGCCTCCAGAACTCAAGGAACTTCATTCTTTGTTGTGCTGTCTCACTCACACAGTTAAAAATTTCTGATTTCTACCTGCTGTATGTAGGATCAAAATTTAAATAAATAGATTTAAACAAAGCCAAATGCAAAATAAACTCTCATACTTTTTCTACATACATACACATATACGTGTATAATGGCAAGAAAGATGGAACTGATACAAGCTTAATGTTTCAGAAGATAAAACTGATTTTTCTAAATGTCCTTATATAATTTTCCCTTTCCTTTTGCCCTGACATTTTATGCATGACTCTCTTGAAAAGTAAACCGAAAAACTGAGAAGTTTCTTTCGAATTAAATGCTCCCTAATCCTGCTCTATTCCAGGAAAAGTAGAAGAGTGAAGAGCCATTATGTTATTTCTTAAACATCATTGAAGTTTGTGCTAGACCAAACTAGAAAACTACAATGTCTTCCTTGCTCTGTCAACACATTTTACAATAATTTTCCTGATATTTTTGTTTCAGGACAAGATTTTAGCTGAAAGTTCCATACAAATGGCCCTGAAAATTCAAGGAAAAAGACTTTTAAATACCTGAGATCCTAACCACTGTGTGTATCTCTGGATGAATGAACATACATTTGTAAAAAAACAAACAAACAAACAAACAAAAACCCAGACAAACCTTAGAACCTCAAATTAAACCTGTAAGAGCCACTGACAACACATAGATTTGTTATCCCCTCTCTGAATAACACCATTAACATAGGTGGATGGCCACATGTGGTATTACTTAGCTGTGGGACAACTCCACATGCTCTGCACTTTGCAAGTTCCTAATTTAGCGTTATGACACGTCAATAATATTCATCTGTCATCAAACATCTTTTCTCTTTGTTTTTTTCTTTTTTAGACAAAATTTACGTGATGATATCTGCCTTGCCTCATAACAGTCAGTGAATGTCAAATATACATTTACACTTTAAGTAATGGTTTGAGATCGTCAGGAAGACATGCAATTCTGACAGTTTATGCCTCTGTGACCCTCTTTAGGGAACATATTTCAACTTGCATAAGTAACTTGAAGTAGAATTTATTTTATTTATTAGTGTTTGTGAGCTTGTGTTTGAGGATAAACAACAGAAAAATAAGAAAGACTGTCACTGTGAGATGCAGTTTATGTTTTAATTTGTGATATTCACAGTACTCTAAATCACATGCACAAAGACCTGGAATTTCATGCAGTGTCACCTTTTTTTTTTTTTTTAAGTAATTGGAAATCCAAACATACAGGAAGATTTCAAAAATCATAGGAGCCTGTAACAGAGTCTCCAGTCTTAATGAGCTGCTACACCTCCTACAGATGGCACACAAGAGTGAGATGCCTCAGACTACAAGTCACACAGCATTTTACCTTTGCATAAAATATGACTTGGTAATAATTTCTGCCTATTAATCATAGCAAAAGAACACATTTTAGTATAAACCCTCTCCTTGGAGGCACCATACACTTCCCCTTTCTATCACATCAAAATTTAGGAACTTACGTCTTCTGAGTCAAGGCTATTTCCAGTCAGTGCTTTCCTTGCCATACCCTTCCTACACATACGATTATCTCACACTCACAGATGAGATCTCATTAACTTGCCTCATCCCCACGATGCCAGCCTCTCATATCCACTTTTTAAGTTTTCTCACATAAATATTAATGCTGACTTCTGTGTTAGACTCTCATGGAACAGAAATTCCCCATAAGCACCTTTAAAAATATTTCTTAGCTCATCTCCTTTTCTAGGATGTCTGCCATTAACTTTACTGCTCCTTTTGCTGATCTACAGCAGCTTATTCTTGTTTCTTTCTTTCCTCTAATTAACTTTTGTCTTACAGCAGGACCATCAACTCTCTGAGATGGAAATTGTCTTTTTGTTCTGTGTTTTGTCCAGCAGGTAGGTAGCTATTAGATGCTAGGATCATGAATAAGAAATTATTTCTTAAAGTCTGCTGAGTGAGACACAAATGTGTAAGATGTCAGATTGGAGAGATACTTGCATGGAGTTAAAATGTGTCTGAATCATGCCTGGAATCATAACGTCACTGCTTCTGTTCTTTTATTCTCTAACTGCAAAAAATGCAAGTTAGTTTCAGATTGCATTCAAGCTTTTATATAGCAAAAATCTCTTTTCCTTTGCAATAAAACAACACGCTTTCAAGTTTTAGGTTTTTTTTCTTCTCCATATTTTGAAATCAACTTTTATCTAAGCATTTGCTATTTGCCACATCATGCAGAGAAGTTATCAGATGCATGGAGTTTAATTAAATATCAGGCAGCAGCCAAAACCTTGCTCAGAATTTTGGTAACAAGCTATGAAGCAATTTACTTCAGGTAATTGGGAGATATTTGGCTCCAGACTTCTGTCTAAAAGCCACATGGCTGACGTGAAATGAGCGAATCGGTGCCTCGGGCCCATGGGCTCGAGTCCCTGTCACACCAGCTCCTTTGTCTGCTGCCTCAGTATAAAGAATAGATGTGAGCAGGAAACTAAGCACATTTTAAACTCTTTTTCCAGCTGGGTAGAAAAGAGGCAATCTAATTGCTGGAGGTCCTGATGGCTGCAGCTCAGACCAAGGTCTCCTTCCAAATTTGGAAGTCCTCATCTTCTGTGGAAATTGGAGAACAGCGTTAGGCTGTCTAATTTCAAAGAGGAGAGAGCAGTAACCACTTTTCCCGGTGTGCTAACCTTATTTCAAGGAGCAGACATGGATAAAATATTTGTCAATAACCTATGTATTATTCTACATAATAGTACAGACCACAGTAGTGGCGATTCAGTTCTGCTGCACTGCAAGAAGTTACAACAGTCGAAGACACAGCGAAGATGAAATTCATTGAAATAATCCCTATTAAACTCATTTTATTTGGGTCTCTGTCATGGAACTTCAATAACAAATGTCCTTTAATAATACATTTAAACATTCAGCTTATTCTAGATTTCAGTCTCTTCTTACTGGATTGTTTTGACATCTCTCCTACAGTGACAGGCAAATTCCTTCAACCGCCTGAAATCAGACATATTAGAGAATATGGTGTCTGAAACCCTTATAAAGCTACTGCATACTCAGCCAAGACCAGTTCAAATGAAAACTCCTAACTCCTGCACCTAGCATGCTGCAAAATAGATATAAACATTATGGACCGGTGGTTCTTGTAAAGCTTCTGTGCTGCGGTACAACCACTTTCTCTCCAAACCCCAGCGGGTCAGATTCTGGAATTTCCCTTAAAACAACTTGCTTAACTTTAAAGATAATTAATGATCAATTTTAATACCGAATCTCCAGAAGATGCGCGCACTGCAATACGCCACCCATTCCCTGTTAGTGCATTCTGCTGTGTCACACAGGGTAACTACGGAAGAGCAGTACCACGGTTGTGCATGCGTTCAGTAGTTCCTTTGTACAAAGTTTTCTTCTTTGAAAGGTAAATTTCTCATTTTAACAGAGGATCTAAGTCAGCTGAATTAAACATACAAAGAATCTATCCATGAACATTCCCTAAATGAAAAATATCAAGTAAACACCCATTTCAAACTTAGAGCTATGACCCATTTTCACATTTGAGAACTTTAACAAAAATAGCATAGGCAATAGATTTAGGAAGAACTAAGAGGGCTATAGATTGCTATTTAAGCAATCACCAATAGGATATTATGTATTACGAAAACCTCCTGAACGTTTCGCTATTTTTAAACACACCAGTTGCTTGATTAAAAAATACACCGGAGACAAATCAAAATATTCATACGAACAATAAGACTGATCTGGTGGGATGATACAGTCAAATTCCTCAAATTACTTCCAACAATGTGTAATCATGCCAGCTCCCACAAACCATCCATCATCCCTGAACTCTACAGCTTATCAGGAACTTCCATTCTCATGAGTTCAAAGTCATGAGCAAGATGATGATAGGTACCTTATTATGAACAAGTTCAAATCATAAATGAAAACGTAGTTCTCAAGTTTCTTATATATATGAATTTGTTAACCAGAATAAAAACCAAATATGTTATTTTGGTTTATGGGGAAGAAAAAAATATCACTAAGATTCTCTTTGCTGTAATTATAAGTGTTTTGAGTTTTCCTTAACCTCTGCAATTGAGTAGGACTTGGATTACGAGTACATTATTACTGCCTCTGGAAGATACACCCATCCTGCAGAGAGGCTACATCAGCTGCTACAGAAAAATGTAAAATGTATGCAACTCACAAAAAAGGCTTTGTTCGGGATAAATAAAATGGAATGAAATAAACCAGTAATAGTCCCACCTCACAGCTTTGCAGGTTCATGAAACAATTGTGTGACTCGAGTACAAAATTGGATTTAGTTCAAAGTTGACCCAAATAGGTGCACAAAAGACAAGGAAAAGAATAAGGATCTAAGTACTGCTGAACTCAAAAATCACACCTCTGATGTAATTAATTCAAGATAAATGCAGTTAGAGCAGATATTTAGTGTAATGTTCCAAAGGAACCTGAAATGTCTTTCTTCTAATCATTATATGAAAATGTATTTTCAGCACCAGAATAGATTAATCAAATTTTTTTCAATGGGCTTTTTGCTTGTTATTTGTGTATTTGGTTTCCACCTGAATGGTATTTCATATGTTATCTAGTTAATTTCATAGGTATTTGTATGTGATCAATTTTTTATGTGAAATATATTAATGAAATAGTGAAGTCATATGCATATTCACACATGGATGGAACAAAGCTCAGACTAGACAAAGAAATTGTTTCAAGAAACAATGAGTCTACAGCACATAAAGTGGAGGCATCAACGTTTAGGACAAGTAATGAAGAATTCATTATCTATTTAAGATTGTAGATAGACTCTAGAAGGACCAACTGTAATTACTTAAACTGGAATTAAGACAGGACTCCAAGGGTAACACATCTACTTGTAGGAAAAAGTTGCAATGGGATTTTTAATGATCATAAATATTCAGAACCACAGGTTTTTGTCTTCACTGAAAGATGGAGAATCACAAAGATGAAACTGTAGCTTAGGGGTGTTATAATGGAAGAAGGGTGTGGGCGGGAAGGGACAAAAACAAACCAAAGAAAGCATTGTCTCAGTTAAAAACAATAAATTAAATCCTAAAACAGTGATACCATTCAAGGCCTTGCTAACTTGCATCAGATTCACAAAAGGACACTAGCTTTAATTTACATTGGCCTGAGCCAAACCAATAAAAACCCAACCGAAATCTAGGTTAGATTTAACTAATAACAACAGCTTGCTTAAAATTAAAAAGCATGCTCTCTCACTCTCTTTTGTCACTCTCCCACAAGCCCAAAGTTAAAGCCAAGAAAGAAAAAAAGACTTCAGAAGATGAAAATTTTTAATTGTTTACATATCCAAACATTCCTAAAAATCTAAATTGTAAATGCTAATGAAATATTATTTTAAGCAAATGATGACAAAATGATGCTCTTAGGCTCAGTTAGACTAAGTTTCAGATGAGGATTAAACTGTATCTCTGGCACAGTGATCATTAAAAAAAGAAAATGAGGGCATTAGGAACATGAGGACAGGAGAGAAGAATTTTATTCCTTCTTTTTCACTAGCTGGGAAGAGATTATGTTGAAAAGTCATTGACTATCAGCTTTCTCCAAGAATCAGAGTGATATGACAACCAACACACTCCTGGGTTGCTCTGTCATATTCAATGGTTGTTTTACAAAGAAGGGGAAAAAGACACTTTATTTTCTGCATTATTCTTTTGCTTGGAAGTCATTAACACACTTGCTTAAACTCACTGATCATTTGAGCATCTCAGCTTATAAAGTATTTAGAAATACTATGGGATAGTATAATTCAGAATAACATGCCAGAGACAGATCCTCCTTTTTTCTGGGGAGTAACTTTGTTGAGATATTTCTAAAAAGACTCAGGAAAACGTTAAATAATTTTGTAGTACAGGGAGATGAGGAAGAACTCAAAAGCAAAGCAAAAAAAAACCCCCAAACCACCTACTCCACCCCCAAATAAAACCTTATACAAACTTGTTTGTATCAGGAATCTCTCACAGGAACGTCTTGTGATTCTCTTGAGCACTTTCTTAAGAATAAAAGGGGATATATCTGAAAAATATCAAATGTATTTATAGGTCTCTCTCCCATTCCTTATTCACTTGACAACATTTGAGACTAAGGACATAAGCCCGTACTCTGGCTCCCAGACCTCAGTAATTCCCATGCCCGTTACCTAAATGACAGCTACACCACACTTGGCAAAAGTGTCAGGTCAACAAGCTGGTAAATCGTCCAGAGTTAAGGATTGGGGTAGATCTGGAGATCTTGGTAAACCCACCAAGGCAGGTGAAACGGAGGTCAATAGGAGACTTTCACTTTCCAGATACTGGCATCAAATATTTTTCCAGGCTGCTACAGAACTGATTTACACTATCACTCCTGTTTCTGCCCCCGATATGCTGAGTGTTAGGGGTCTGCCTGTGGCAGGGACATTCCTCTGACTCACAGATGTGGCGTGTTGGATTTACGACATCATTTAGCTCCAACTTTACGATCTTTTTATCATTTCTTTTCCACGGTAGCTTATTCTTACTCATGTAAGGATGATGCCAGGTTAGTTTGAGCAGCTAGGTGCCAGTTTGTTAGGTTACAGGAAATTCTCAGAAGAGATACAATTCCACATCTATTAGCTCCTTTCTGTACGTGATTATTATAAAGCAACACTTCAGATGCCTTAACAAAGTAGCCCCAAAAAAGCACTGTTTGAAAAGCTACTTTCTCCTCCCTCCCTGCCATTCTTAGATTAGTGTTATCACAGAATTAAATCTAAGAGTAATAATGAATTCCAAGTACGCCCCTTTATACTCACTGAAATGTGCAAGTCATCTCATTCATTCCTGAAAACTCCAGGTTTGAGCTAATGGGTTTTGGTATTGCCAGTCATTAGTTCATTTTGTATCACATCACTGCCAGGTTTTTGGACAAAACAGAATCAAGGTCTACTCTGGAAAATTCAATGTCTTTCCTTAATCACCATGAGTTCTAGAAGTTTCCCACTGAAATTCAACAGTTCTCAAACATGCCTGGGATTTTATAAACTGCAGATATTACATGATAGCTGCTAAATGAGAACAAAACCCCCACTTGTAGACAATTGACTTGTTTTCATTTTGAAAGATGATAACGTAGATTTGACAAATACCACAGAAATAGATGGTTACTGGAATTTTTTCCATGAGCAACTCAACATTCATCTACTAGTGAAATAAAAATAAAATGGAGTATTTTGTCACAAAGGGCATCCTTACAAAATTTGTCTGGTTTAGAAGTAAGGCAGAAATCAATCAGCTTATCTTCTACCAAGATAAGTATTCCAGAAAGTGTTATTTGAAAACTGAAAATGTTAAATCCATCTGAGAAAAAAATACTTTTTGGATTGCAATAAGTTTGTTTTTCTCATGCATGCTGTTTCTCTCATATAAGATATACAAAAGGCTTGCATTTTGAACAATATTTACATAATTTAAAGGTGTTTTAAGTTTATTACATTACAGTAAGACTTAGGATTACGCTGAAAGTTTCTAAATACTTTAGAAATATGCAGTATTTAAGGTTCTGCCACTGCTAATTAGGAAATATATTAATTAAATTGATAACTGAACAAAGTGGTTAACATCAGAAGAAACCAAATAGAATATGAGAGGCAAAGAAAATTAAGTTCCAATGGAATTTCAAATCAGAAGAACATAAAAGAGGAAGAAAAAACTCTTCATGTTCCTCAGTAAACAAAAGAAGGGTTGAATGTAGGAATGAAGTAAACTAGAAAAGTACTATAATGAACTGAACTGTTATGGACTATAATAAACTTCCCAAATTACTGATTTTAATGGAAATAAACAGGTAAAATTCTTCCACAGTCTTCTCTTCCTTCAAACATTTCTGCATTTAGCATTCAAGTACCTTTTTCCCCGCTCATGCAGAACATGTTCCAAGTTTGCTCATGCGCTGGGCATAGACATATACATTAGTACAGGCTTGTTTCTCCTACTGTAGTCTAACATATGCCAAAGACATTTAATGCAGAAATGCATCCTCTTTGTCTCTCATCTTCCCAAACTTCTTGTCTTTTAAGTATGACTAAAAAGCTTTAAGCTAGTCTCTCTTTCAAATTGCGTATTCACATTTTTTTTTACAGTCTGAGGCAACATGTGTGTGTGCACTACCTCTACTAAAACAGTAAAACTCAAAAATCCTTCCAAGAATTATACACAATGCATACTTCAAGATGGAGACTATCAACAACGAGGCCAACTCCTGTCATGTCCTTTCAACTCAGGCACCGGGCGCTGAAGTCAACCAGACACAAGCGTACCCAGCTCCTACCTGTGGACTCCCTGAGCAGTACCTAGGTGCAAAACAGTCCTATAATATATTAAAGTATTTTAAAGTGAGCTCTTTTCCACTACTGCATGAGTGTCTTTCCCCTGAATCGAGTTTTAGTTAAAACAGAATTAGTCTTTCTGAACTAATGGAGAAGTAAATGTAAGATCAAAATCAGGTCATGAGGAAATCTGTCACAGGATAGGCACTAGAAACCAGATTTCCACCCTTAAGTAAATTGTTGTTTCTGTAAAGGGATTTTTATATGTTATAATAGTAATAATGCAAAGTTTAAAAAAATTACATTCCTTTTCAATTTTTTTTAAATACGTAATCTGTGATTGCGTTCTAGGTTATTTCAACCTCTAAAGAAAGTCTTTAACCCAAACCCATCTAAATTCTCTTGCAGAACTGTTGTTTCCCAGCCTCTGCTTTTGAAATGTACTAAAGTCATGGCCTTTGTTTCAGTATTGTCTGACCCTGCTGCCCTAGAAAGCAATATTGAATTAGTAATGCTACAGTAGATATTTTTTAAATTACTAACATTACATGAAACAAACTCTTCCCTCCTCTAATATTTTTGAATCTTTCATATCACTATTCGAGACATACTGGCTAAAGAGATTCAACCCATACCGTCACGTAAGACATCAGCCAGCTTGGAACCACTGCCACTGAATCTGTTTCAGCAGGCTTCCTTTTAGTGCCAATCTTCATTATGCAAAGCATCTCTTTAAACATTCAGCATTTGTTGCCCTGGTTTCTACCGTACCGCAACACTCACCCGTTAACTTGGAATAATGGAAAAGAAATGGCATAAGAAATGCAAAATAGCAAAACCGTAGTCTTTTCAAAACGTTGTCCCCTTGACTACTGACTATATCATAGATGCTTAAGTCCACACGTTAACCACTGTTAAAAATTATCACAGCATCTTTTCTATGCCCAAGCTCTCAAAGAGAGGATCATAGTACGAAGCAGCAAACACTGTCTAGCTGGACAGCTGGGTAGGTTTTCCGTTGGTATACCCATATATTGCGAGCCAGTGGCAGTAACGCATACCGTCTCTAACTTTCAGCCTACCAACCCCCCCAGTATGCAACACTGGGAAAGAGGCTTTCTTCCCGTGCCACAGCCTCCCAGGGCGAAAAATGAAAGTAGCAGTTGTTACTCTGAGAGCATCACACAAATGTAGTAGGTCATACATTTAAAGGAAACAAAAGCAGATGACTTTTCACATGAACAGTTACAATACGGAAGTTCTTTCTATAATGCTGTGGATTCGTAGCCTTGTAAATGCTGTGCATTTACAAGAACTGAAAGACTGAGTGAAAAAATGCATGGAAGAGAAATTTATTGAGTACAGCACTACTTCTCCTTCCAGTCCCTAAGCCACCAGTTTTGAAGGATGCCTTACTGGTACGCTCCTTAGTAGTGTACCCTGCTAGCCATTGTCAGGAAGAGAAACTAGGTTTTGTCTGATCCTATTCAATTCAGCTGTAAAGCATTTATTGACATCAAGAAAATATTTATTAATATTGTTAGTCTGCATACCCCAGTAACCTGAAGGCTGGGTGAACAACTATAAGACACCTAAGCTGCTGAATATATTTCTCCCTAAAAATGAATTTATTTCAAGCTGGTTAGGATAGGCCCTACAGTTTTGTATTACATTAAAAATATATCTTGATGTCAAAACAAGACTTGCTTCTGTCGAAAAGCCTCTGCTAGAAATTAATTTTAATGCATTGATGGTAGATATTTTGTTTGGGCTACCACACACACATTCTGAATATTTATCTCCTTGCATTTTTATCTTCATCTACAAATTTATATACTGGATACTCTGGTTCTGTGTATGATACATACACATGCTTCACGGCATTTATGTAAAATGCAGTTTACAATTATACTTGACAATTTTTTTTTTTCTCCCCCCAAAAAAATTGTTTCAGGCGACAGTGTTGCTGAAATAATGATAAAGAGCTTTTTAATGTATTGGCAATTAGAAGTACCAAACAAACTAAACCCTCACTTGTCTAGCACCACCTAGACTGTGTAATGAAGGGAGCGCTTCCCCAGAGTTCAGTGTTTGCTTCACTTTCAGCATGTGGCAACTGGAAAGAACAGAGACGGGGATGGGAGACGAAATGGTGATGAAAGAAAATTAACCAAGAAGCATAATTCCCAATTTATCAAAAAAGCAATTTCTTTAACATAGATATATTCCAAGTGTTCATTTTACCATAATACCACTATTTGCAGATTGTGGAACAGATTTTTAGTCTTGTATTAATGCAAATAATAGCCTTTAAATCAGGTTTTCTTCCATTTTAGTGATACAGAGTATCACTTACTGAAGTATTTTTAACACTTCCTTCTGTTCTCCCAATTTCTACTTCAATTTGTCCATTAATTTGTAATCTATAATCATTGACATGATATATTGACATGATATATTATAGCAAGGATACAGCTTTTGACCTTAAAATTATAGTCATTATTTCAGATAATGATTTATGGTTACAGTTTAGACAGATAGACATAGTTTAATTTTGGAGCACTTCCTAATTCTTCCTATTAACAGCGAGCTACAAGATGAAAAACCACACATATAAACTGAAAACTACTTTATTTAGAGAAGGCGAGAGTTTTAATGGTGATCATTCTGACTATAATCAATGCATACAGAAATAGTATAGATGGACTAATGAGACAATTATCTACTAGGAGAAAAATTGCATTCTAATCTATCATTTACCTTTATTATCTCTATAGATTCTTATGAAATCGTCTTAACATCCAGATATCTTACATATGCCTGATTAGCAAATTTATAGCGGGAGACATACATATTAAGAAGAGATAATGAAAGTAGATATGAAAAGATAAGTCAAATTGCACATCCAATTGCAAAATTTCTTTTTCTGAAAGACTGCCACAAGGATAACTTTTTTATATTGTCACTGCCCGAATTAAATTAACAGTTTTGATTTATTTAAATGTGTAATGTTATTAAGAAAATTGTTTTTTAAGTATCCCAATTCCTCAGATTGAAACAATTATCATTTTTATTGTGATGTGAAGAAAGTAACTCTGTAATTAGATCTGACACCAGAAAGCTGAATATAGTGCAATGTTGTAATTTATTTGAAATCTGGGTAGATAAATATGGGTTGATATCAAGTCCTTCCTTTTCGTCTGTGGAACTCTTCAGTGCAAACACCGATGCTGTTCATTTTTTATAGGGACTTATTGAACTAAATTCGGCCTTCTGGGAATTATGTGAAATACGTCAACTGAGGATCAGAGCTTCATGGACCATATAGTCTTAGAGGTTACATACCATTTCCCTCAGGAAGAGAGGTTTCTTATCGTACATGTGGAAGACGTAAAAGGGCACCCGGTACTGTCCTTACAAGAGCAGCATGTCTGGATGTTATCCACAGAGAAGCTAGGTTTTTGGGAATGGCAGGGAAAACAAGTCTATTTCTGACACTGAAGATGGATCTGAGTCGTGGATAGCTGAGTAAGTAGAGGTAAAATAAGGAAATCTTTCCTTCTCAGAAATGTCTGAAGTCTCCTAATGTTAGCAAGGGAGCAAATAAATACTGACATTAAAGCAAACAAACAAGAAACACCACTCTGGCAAAATTTAGACATCTTTTAGCACTTCCATATCAGACCTTCCTGCAAGAAGCGTTAACTACATCATATTTAAAAAAAGGAAGTTTTACTCTACCTCATTTATTACTATGCAGCAAACAAAAAATAGCCTACACCAAGCCTAAGGACAAAACAAGTTTCCTGTAGAACTAACTCTTTCTCCTAATACTGTGAGTATGATGAAGTATGCTTAAGATCCCCACAGTTAACTTCTCGTGTTGGAGAGAATTTTTAAAAGTTGAGGGAATACTAGAGGAAATGATCCAGAAAGCATTAGTGAGGTCAAAATTGGGTGTTATTGTTCATCATTTGGAACATTCATTTTCCCTTATTTGTCCCATCTGTTTTTTTCTTCTGTTTGTGATGATATGAGATTTATGATCTAAGATAAGTTTATGTAGAAACTAAGATATTCACAGCACAAGCAATCGGAAAGTTTAACTAAATTAATAGAATAAAACTTAACAGAGTTTTAAAAGACAGGAAATTGGTATTGTGAATTAATTACATTACTTCATCCAGGTAAGATCTGATTTTTCTGGTTTGGTTTTTGGTGTTTTTTTAAACTTTGAGAAAAAAAAAATGAAAATATGACTAAAGGTAGCTTTAAGAGTCCTTTGTCTTCTCCATATGCTGACAATCATATAAACCAGCTCTGCACTTCAACCCTGAAGAAAAAGCTGCAATAAAGCGCTGGGTAGATATGTTCCCATAATCTTCCATAATAAGTGGCAGGGGTGAGTGTGGTTGATACGGGTGTGTTTGTATCCTTTTGCACTTTTGGAACCTGTCTGTATAGGCGATAACTACAGTAAGAGGAAAAATACTGTTGACAGAGGGGGTTTTTTTAGAAGTGGAATAATGAGCAATGAAGTTAACATAAACTGAGTGTTTTGCAAATAGCAGCGAGTAAAAGCACGCCTGCTCTCAGTGTCACACCAGTCGGTGACTCTTACCTCCTTTTCTTTGACCATGACAGAGCTTTCAGGAGTACTGGTAAGCAAGTTTGCTGTTGCGCATCAGCAAAGCGAAAACAATGCTGATTTTACACTAGTTAAGGGATTTCCACTCCGTTTCTCTCCAAGATGTCATTTTCACTCTCTATATAAACTAACATATACAGTCACCCATGCACATTCCCACATCATCCAGAGGGTATTGTTAATGCAGCATGAGTGAAAGACTACTAGAGATGACAAACTACATCTAACATATGAACTAATCTTCACTGCTTTCAATTACTCCAAGACAGGAAAGAAGCAAGTTCGAGTTGCTCCCAGACTCAGGAGTGCCATCAGCGAGGGCCTGCCAGCTCGGCACCTGCTTCGCACAAGCCAAATAGTTTCCCCTCAGAAATCTAATTGTACCTATTTAAAAAAAAAAAAATCACACAGATAAGCAGATCTGCAGAGTTATTTGATCCAAACTAGTATTCAGTTCTCACTGAACGCAAATGCCAACTAATTATCCACCTTCAAATATTTATCTAATGGACCTTATAGAGGGAGCAGGATCTGGAAAAAAATAATTGCTTTGATGTTTGAGATCCAAAAATAATCTATTCAGATGGCTGAGACTGAAACACTTCAAATATAATATTAAATAGGAAAAAGAAATCAAAACTGTGACATGGCATCTGCAGATTAAATAGCTGAAGGCATGCCCAGAATCGTTACTTGGAACTGGGGGAGGAATGCCGGCAAAGAGGAAGAAGAGACAAGTTACTTTATTAAAGTGACTTGGATCGCAGCAAAACATACCTGGTGAAGATCTTCAGAGCAGCAATGGAAGAAGCGACTGCGCTTTCTTCCCTCTCTGCCCCTCGGATGCCAGGCAACCTTTGCAGAGCCCAGCAGGCTTTTGCCCCTCAAGCGTTCCTGGGAAGGAAAGGCGGGGGGGCGAGGACTTGGAGGTCCAGAAAGTCCATGACTTTAATATGAACAGAATATCTGGGGATATTCCCATTTGAGGAAAAAGATCAAGCACTCCTTTCGGTTGCCACTGGGCATTAAGCTGATACTTGTATCAAGGAGAGGTCATCTCGTGGGCCCAATTAAAAGATAAAAATTGAAGGTAAGACTGGGCAGCGAGTACCTGCGGTGGATAAGCACATCAGTGGGGTCCAGCAGGATCTCACGCTAGTCCTGTGCTCTTCAACACATTCAGAGATCATGCAGAAAGGAGGAGATCAGTAAAGTCACAAAGCCGGTTGACAATAGTTAGCCACAATACTAAAACAAACCAAAACTGCTTACAAGAGTTATAGAAGTCTGCCGTGATGCTGGATTACTGAGGAATAAATCCTAGGTAACTATAGTTCTTTCAGAAAACATTTATACAAATTCACAGAAGATTGCATTAACTATTCTCAAACATGAAGGTGACCCTGTTCCGTGGGGGGAATATCGCTATGTGCTTATTGTTTAAATACTTTTTCCTCAGGTACTCGCTACTGGTATCTGTCAGCCACAATGTAGTGGGTCTTTGGTTTGACTCTGTATGTGCACTTCCATGTTCAGCTGCAATTAGAATAATCTACTAGAAACCTTCTCCCTTCAGGACAGCTGCAGGACAAGACATTTTTGCACTCTGTCCAGAGTCTTTTCCTCCTTAAAATAGTATCTGTATTTGTATGGGAAAATATTTCTTTGCTGATTACAAAAACCCTTTCGGATCCAAAGCTTTTCACACAGCCATAGAAGGCTTTTCCCCCCGCTCCTGTCTCAGCAGTGAACTATCTTTAGTAGCTTTGACACTGATACATGGAAGTCTGACCTTATTTGACAAAGATATTAAGTTTGATTCAGTGAAGGCTTAATTAAGAGGGCACGTTGGATCAGTAAGATCTTACTAGCCTGACTTTTTTTTTTTTTTTTAAGATGGCAAGATTGCACTAAAAAGAATGAGAAATTCCTTTGTGTGTATGCTTACTTAGACAATTTCACATACAGAATCAGCAAATGTATTAAACATGGCACTAAATGTATTTAAGTTAGGTCTTCTCTTAACAAAAACTATTCTGTTGATTACAATAAAACCTTAACATATGCACATTCAGTGAGATAATGCAAACCACAAGATGGCAAGATTGCACTAAAAAGAATGAGAAATTCCTTTGTGTGTATGCTTACTTAGACAATTTCACATACAGAATCAGCAAATGTATTAAACATGGCACTAAATGTATTTAAGTTAGGTCTTCTCTTAACAAAAACTATTCTGTTGATTACAATAAAACCTTAACATATGCACATTCAGTGAGATAATGCAAACCACGAGTGGTATTTTTTAAGGTGACTGCAACTTTCAAATATGGACTTAAGCAGTGCTCATTTACAAATGTGCATAGGAATCGCTATGTGCTTGCATAAGTAGTCAAAGGAAAATTTACCATTTTTTCCAATGAAATGCCTATAGTCCTGGTTTTGGCAGGGATAGAGTTAATTTCCTTCCTAGTAGCTGGTACAGTGCTGTGTTTTGGATTTAGGATGAGAACAATGTTGATAACACACCGATGTTTTAGTTGTTGCTAAGCAGTGCTTACACTAGTCAAGGACTTTTCAGCT
>NW_008794447.1:1062146-1089270 GCF_000699145.1 Aptenodytes forsteri | reverse complement strand
TTCAAGGTTTTTAGAGTGATACTTCGAGTTATTTTACCTAGCACAAAGCATGAAATCAATGATTAATTTCATAGCAAGCAAGGGTACATAAGAACTTTCTAATTCATGATCTCTCCTGTGACTCACCGCTCTCAATCCATCCAAACCGGTGATCATCAGGAGCCATACTTCCATTGTGAGACTTTTCCATAATCTAACACTTCTCAGTCTTGGGAAGGTTTTATTTGCTTATTTAATCTACCTTTTCCCTTTTTTCTTTTTTTTAAGTCTCATTTTATTACTTAGATCACTACAAGCATTGCCTCACAATTCTTCCCACTCCAGAACGTTAGTGGGTTTTGTTTCCCTGCACCTCTCTTATCTTTCTGGAGATGCTGTGGAAGACCTCCACTTGATAGATTGCCACAATCCCATTGATTTCAGCAGAGATCTAACAGTTTGTATCAGTGGAATATCTGCCCCAACCTATATCATCTATTTATGACCATCACTGAAGCCACATGCTGAAAGAGAGATTTATTCCTCTAACGCATGATGTAGGGATAATATGAAACCACATCCAGTCCTACGTTGCCCCAAGTGCTAAGTCCTGACCTATCTACCTTGTTGCATTTCAAGTTTTAAGTCTTTTGTTTGTTTGTTTGTTTTTTGTTTTAAAGGATGGAAGTGAAGAACGAAATCTAAATTTTTCTTTGCAGCTCCTCACAATCCAGTACCAACTGCACTTAACATTAACAGGCTGTTTTAACCCTTGTGCTGCATCATTAATCTTCAACTGGATCCAAGTGTCCTTATTACCTGAATAATGTAGTTTTACATTATATGTATCTCACGCCCAAGGAATAACTAAGGAAAACTGAGAGCAGAGTAAAGGAGAGGGAGGAACAGCAGCATTAGAAAACCATCATAAATGCCTTTACAAATAAGAATAACAAATAAATTCAGAGAGTGTCAGGGACTAAAGATGAAGTTTTAAACAGCCTTTTCCTTTCTCTTTAATCTACCCTCCCTTTCTTTCCCTGCCTTCCTAAAGTCTGAATAGTGAAGTGAGAACAAATTAAGCATTCTCACTTAATTAAGCAAAGAGCATTTCAAGTTAATTCATTTTGTAACAGTATGGTCTTTATGGAAGCAAAGTAAAACATAGTTTTAATGATCCTCATTTTGTCTACTTTCAACTGAAAAGAAAAATTACTAAGTAGATGAACTCACTTATGGTGACCGATATGGTGTCTGAATAGGAGAATTTTATAAAAACATCACCCTGCCGCAACTGACTTTAACAGGGTCTTTTGGCTATCTGGGCCACTTTCATATGTTATATTCTATAACGAGAGTTACAATAAATAAAGACACACTGTAGCCCCATATTTGTGTCCCTCCCACCCTCCACTGCCTTTTTGGGGTTATGACTTTGGTAGTCCAAAATAAAAGACAGAAGAAACACCCATGCCGGTGAAAAAACAGTTGGATTCAGCTGCTAAGCTGAAAGGGTAAGAAAATCAGATGAAACAAGGCAGAACAAGTTCTGAGTATGTTTTAAGAGACGAAGCACATAGGTAAAGGCACTGGGCTGGAACATTAGCTGATGTTGACATTGACTACAAGGAATTCTATTTTAAAATATATGAATCAGAAATAGCTTCAAAATAAGAAAGCGCAACAAATCCTTTCAATTTAGCCAATTCACTTTACCATCTATTAAACTAATTAGTCTTATTCTTCCACTATAAAAACTGTATTGAAAGACTTTATATTCTAAAGATTAAATTCTCAAGTGGAAGAGCATATTAATACTCCAAAGACACTCCAGGGCACGTTTTATGAGGCCATTAAAGGATGGCTTGGGCAGATGAAGGCAATTGGCAGTACCTACAGAGTACGTATTAACAGCCCTGTAAACCATGCCCTGGCCTATCTAGCTGCTTGGGAATTCGAGACAAAAAGGTTATCACCAGACGACATCATGCAAAGCTCTGCATCAGTCCTTTACAGAGACACATGTTAATTCTGAGGGTGCATGTGAAATTGGAAGAAAATGCTAGGAAAATAGTGGGTGGGGTTTTTTTTGGGGGGGGGTTGTTTTAGTTTTTTTAATTGATCAAATTGATTAAAAAAACCCACTCCCACACACCAAGTTACACATGCCACTTCCATCTACAGCAATGCAACACGGACTGCCTGCTTGCGTTAACAATTCCTGGCAACGTGACAGACTAGCAACAGGGGCAGGAGGAATAAGAAGAGTTGTTGCTTTTAATTTAACATTAAAAAAAAAAAAAAAAGTTACACAAGATGACCTGAAGGCATTTGGTTTATATCTTTCAGGTTTTGTCCCTATCTTAATGGCAGGTTTCCCCGCCTCGCCCCCCACAAGAGATCAGATCTTTGTTCAGTCCGAGGGACTGCTATTAGCTGGAAGGGTGAGGTTTCCTTCCACTACCCCTAACCAAAATATGTTCTTGTTAGAGTTGCTAAACCTCAGGCAAAGAAATGTGCATGGGACAATTGCTCGGGGCATCACCTTCATTCAGCCTAAATCCCACTCTCAAGCAAGGCAGCCATAAGAGAAACTAAGCATTGACATGCTGCTCCAGATTACTGCCAAAATAACTCCCCTACCTCATATAATCCACACTACTGGTGGGTTTCCCTTTACAATGTAGCATTCTGTAGAAATGATTGTTGGACACTTAAAAAAAAAAAACCCAAAACAAACAACGGCTAGTCAGTGTCTTTCTGTTTAGGAATATAACAACGCAGATTCCTTTTTTTTGTGATTTCTGGCTACCATTTTGCAGGTTTCTACCTAGTATATTCTCTGCTTGGACCCCGATGGTTGTGTGAAAGTGATTCAAAAATAGATCGGTGTTTCTAATATCTTTATAAGCTACATGCTAGTATGCTTTGTACCAGATGGCAGTCTTTCAGGTATTTATCTTTTTTTCCTCAGTATTATACGCTTTAATAATTGAACATAAGATTATAAAACTGTGCTTCACTGTGGTCCAGTCTTGTCACTGTAATACAATTGGATAGTGTGTAATCATCTCTAGCTGCAGATGGAAAAGTATATTTTTGTTGTTGTTGTCAAGGTTATTTGAGTGTCTGGTAGCACCAAAGAGTCCAAATGAATAGAAAGGCTAAGGAATGATTCAATCTGAGAGCAGATGCCTCCTATAACGTAAGTCGCCTATAACAATTTTCTCAGGACAGCATTTTGAGTGGGAACGTAATGTTTAATGATCAGTACTCTCACATGCCAAAGGCCAGGATCTGGAGATTTAACGCGGATGTACTTGTCAATTGATAAGATGCCACTTAATGCAACAATAAAAGCTTTCACAACACCTTAGCGCTAATTTAAAGAGGTGGTCCTGCAAATTCAGTGCTAGCTGAAAATTTTCCTCTTAATCTACCTTAGAAAAGTAAAGTTAGACAACTGGAGAAAGTTTTTGAAGTTTCAGACACTGTTGTTACTGGTTTGAAAAAATATCATATTGCTCATATAATTTCTCTTGGTTTGAGTTTTGGTGAATTCTTATCAAAGGAGTTAAAAGACTGCCAAAACCAACTTGTTCCCTTTCTGCCCTCTGTTTTCTCACTAGATAAAACACGGGGTCAAAAGTACAAGTGTTGACTGTCCAACAATGGTGTTTCTACACTTACTGCTTTTGGAAGCAGTCAGCTTTATTGAAAAGAGAACATTTCTTTCCCATTTTACGTTTGACTGTAGCTATCGATTGGAGAAGAAATCACAGCGCGTCTTGTGCTGGTGGTTCGTGAGGAGCAGACGGAGAGGGAAGGACCCCAGCTATTTACCCCCCGCGCTGTTTCTGCCACTACCCCCATACCCCTTGTCAAACTGCTCTTTCCTAGCGTTACTTCCACTCCAAACATTGCAATTTGTTCCCAATAACAAAGGCGGTAGATGCATAGCTACCTGATCTAACTGAAATAACTACTCTGGGGACGAGAAAATGGGAGGCGAGGATTCCCAAACATTGGAAATAAATATGCTTTCAGCCAGCTGCTCTTGCATTTGAGTAAATCATCATTGTGGTTTCATTCTGAAACACGTCACCTCACTGCCATTATTACCTGTATCTTTGTTTTTTTCCCCCCAAGCGTTACACAGTTTTTAAGGGACACATTATGTGCTGTGTTTGTTTTACTTGTATGCAAGGCTGGATATTACCTTTAAGACCACCGATGTGTCTGGTGAAGTCTTTCAATCATAAAATAATTTTTAAAAAATCCAATCAAATCCAACTCTCCCAAAAAAAGTTGTAGTATTTCAAATACTCTTCATGATCTCAGTGATGATGGCACTGAGAAAGACTAAGGGGCAAGAGAGAGGAAACAAAGTGAGACGAGCAGACAATAACACTGAGCAGGGATCATCCTAGAAATAACCGCGTTACCAAGCACAGCAACATCTGGAAAACTTCACAGTAGCAAAAACAAAGCGAGCGCATTAAACACATCGGAAACCTATTTACAGGTGTTGCACATAAACAGACACCGGCGAAAAAACAGAGTGGCAGCAATAGCAGAGATGTCTCGGCTGCGGGTTTGCAGTCCTGAGCCCTGTTTCAGTGGAGGAGGGAAATGGAGGACATGATTTTTAGATCCTCGCCAGTTTGCAATGTGCTATTTTATGCTAAGCCACAGTGCAGATCTGTATGCTGACTTTCCTAGCTACGGCTGATAATCGTCAATGTCTCGGCCACCTGGGGGAAGCAGGGGAAGATACCTGGTTGGGAAACACCTAGTTGTCTGCTCAGACACATAAAATGAATTAAGTACATAAATTTATTTTTCAGAGTCATATCATCTTTCCTTCCATTACATTCATTAAAGAAATTCAGAAATTATTTTACCTGTCTACTTCAAGACCAAGGAGTTTAAGTACAAAACTAATTTTTACTTCATTTCCATTAGCAAGTTGGTTTCTTTAAGGCAGTTGTGTAAAGCAAGTTTTTGAGCAAAAGCTAAAAAACTAAAAGAATTTTGAAGTAATTATTAATAAGAGTGCAAAATGTAAGGCAATGTGACAGTCCAAGCAAGACTGCATGTAAAAGACACGCGAAGCAAGCGCAAAGATTTCACTCAGACAATTTCAGGTTTCTTGACTATAAGTTTGCTCCCCATTAGAATTCAGAATAAACAGGAAAACAAAAGTAGGAAAATATGTTAAATACATGTGCAAAATGCATGACAGATGACTCTGATGTGGTAAATAAAATATAATATCCTCAACTGCTACAGATTACTCATTCCATGAATATATGAAATACAAAATAAGAACAGTGAATAAAACAGCAAAAAAATCCCTTTTCAGAATGATGTGTCTTTTATAAAATAACCATTAACGATGCGGGCAGGAAGGAAGAGGTGTATGATACAATGGTGGCCCTCAAAGAGCGGGGAAGTCCAACCCATTATGACTCTGAACTGATCGTTTTACCACTGCACCTTGTCTCGCATAGCAGGCAGTTAGGTGAAATCCCAGAATCGTTCAGTCTGAGAGGGACCCACGGGGCGGCTCGCCCAAACCATGGCAAGTCCGTTCAGAGCAGGTTGCTCAGGGCCATGCCCAGTTACATCTTGTCTTGAAGGCCTCCAAGGATGGAGAGCCCACAGTTTTGCTGGGCAGCCTGCGTGCAGGCCACAAGAACGAACAAGGGATGGGGGAAGAGGGAAGAAGAGAGAAAAGAAGAGAAAAGGAATGAAAAAGAATCCAAATAATTTCTAAAGGCTAAGCAGTGGTTTGTTTTATGCAGTTGTAACCTGGTGACTTCTGTTGCTCAGGCTTCAGACAGGCTTAGCCTCTGACAAAAGATGAACCACCTCTATACAGACCGATGTACAGTTTTCTTTGCTTCCACGTACCTTTTTCTATAAAGTTTGCAATATTTTACATTTACCTTAACTTACTTGTGTTACAGTTCATTTTGTGGCTGACAAATAACCTGGCACTTTGTTTCGTTGGTGATTTTTGAAATCAAGACATGGGAACAGCCTTATACTGCTCAGCACTTTGTACTAAGGCTAGGAGGGTGATCCTTCACTGTGGCTGACGAGCCATTCAGGGAGCTCTTAACTTGTGGAAGAAGCAGGTATTGAAGAAAACATCTCCCAGAGCCTAAAAATAACAAAGTAGGTTCTCTAGCATTGAAGTAGCCCAGGAGAAACTTTGCACCATAATGTCTTACTAATCTCCTCTTTATACGAAATCAGCAAGATAATCCCTTTGGAGATTAATAGATAGATGGAGATAATCCCTCCTCCATCCTTGGAGGCCCTCAAGACAAGATGTGACTGGGCACGGCCCTGAGCAACCTACTTTGAACGGGCTTGCCATGGTTTGGCATGAAGACGTGAAGACAAGGCGGGAACTACAAAAAAGATGAGGATTTGAAGGCAATGACGATGAAAGCGACTGTAGCTAGCTAATAAACACAAGAAAAACAAATCAGTGAGGGGAATGAAGTAAAACCGAAGAGAAGGTACTTGGTATTGTAGTTCAGTCTGCAGTCACTCAGCATCTCCAGCACACAGTCAAGGCAGCAAACTGAAATGGTGCACTTGTTAGGTCCTAACTAGTACCAAACATTAAAGTGTACCTGCTCAGGAAATAAAAATACACAAACTTGCCACACCTAGTCCTTTTTGACCTACGCTGGCTACAGACAGAAGCTGAAATGAAATTCAGCGTCTTGGTTTCTGCCATTAGGGTATACATAACGGACACAGGCCCCAGTACAAAATTACCCAAAGCAGCAGAATGAAACCTGTGATAAACAGTTAACATACTCCAGCACTATGATTTTCTCCACAATAAAGCCAAGGTTTATCCTTTGACAGAGATATAATTCTGGGAAGTCTGGGGGCCAAATCCATGGAATAAACTCCCTCAGCAAATGAGAAGACCATTCTCCACAAAGACCTCTCTTTGGCTATGTTTTCTCTAACAAGTATAAGCAAGGAGACACAGACCAATTCTGAAGTCTAAACCAAGATACTTCACTGCACACGCTTTCTCTCTGGGAAAAGAATACAAGAGCAAACGGTGACAGATGTTAGACACACTTGGAAAGTTCTCAGGTACTGTGGTGGTGAACGACTATAACATCCTCTTTAGGACAGAACAGTCGGTTTATTGTCTGAAGCACAAGATACTGTTCCCCTTTGATAATGCTTGTGTACTGCAGTATCATACCAATGAAGTTACAATAGGGATATTGTTTTAAAAATAATTTAAAAAAAGCTCTGAGAGAAAAGATTATTCATCGTACCACTGAGGGCTTTATTTTGCATAGTTTATAAAATGCATAATTGTGCTAACATACCTAATTGTCAAGCTACTCTTTTGGCAAGCTAACGTACGAGTGGGTGCCAAACAGCAGGGAATACAAACTGGAGTGGAAAAACAGTTGAGATTTGATGGTGTTCTTTCTCCCATAAAAAGTGTTCTTCCATGAACATATATAATATACATACGTGCAAGCATTGTAACTAAGACACTGAGAAGCATTCATAAATCTATTTTTAATATTGTCTCTTATTTTTCTGGAGTTACTATTAAAAAAAATAGGATATCAGGATTTGTTTTGCAATGTTGCTTCATATTGAGCCAGATTTAGGAAACACGGACCCGAAAACCTCGTTAGAGATGAGGAGTTATGAATCTTTGAGATCTTCATTTAAGACTATTGCTTTATTATTTCTCTTCTACATTACATATGTATGCATTTGTTGTTTTGCTTTTTTTCTTG
Organism: Aptenodytes forsteri; assembly: GCF_000699145.1. Taxonomy (NCBI): domain Eukaryota; kingdom Metazoa; phylum Chordata; class Aves; order Sphenisciformes; family Spheniscidae; genus Aptenodytes; species Aptenodytes forsteri. The sequence goes on along the minus strand of NW_008794447.1, from coordinate 1,081,489 downwards.
CAGATACAGAGGTTAGTGGCAGCGGTAAAATCTCTGCCTTTTTCAGAAGTAAAGCCAAGCCATCTGGATAGTCTGTGTTAAGGCAGAGTATTATTCTAAAAGGGGTTGTCTATGCTTCTTAAAATATCTTACTGGAAATATCAAATCAGGTTTCTAGTCCTACTACTTTTTAGCGTTCGTTCATTTACACTCCACCTCCTTAACCTGCCAAACCCCTCTCTATCTTCTCCCTTTTGGCTCTTCCCATCACCCCCATTACGTCTACACCAGTAAACACAACAAAGCTTCTCCTTCACCCCAAGTCCAACTGTCTCAACCTGACTCACATTCAGAAGCCTAAAGACTTCTCCCCTTCCCTCAGGAGAGACACCCTCTACGCTTTACTCACTGGGAACGGCACTTGAGCCCCAACGCCCACCAAACAACCCTAGGTGTTATTTTGGAGAGCGCCAGCTGGCATCGGCCAGAACCACACCAAGGATCATGTTAACCTTTAGATAGTGTGGCTGGTCACAGGCTGGTTCAAGCCTGTGTGTTCTCCATCTTATCCATTAAGATGGATTTTGATCCCAAGGTCCGTGACCCCAATCCAAACACAACTAATAGTCTCATTCCCACACTGATTTTGCAGGTATTTAGTAAGAAAGTAACTGGCATGCACAGCAGTTGCTGTATGTATGTATATACGTATGTGTGTGCGTGCTTATATATAAGCATAATGTATCAGGAGCAGAAAGATTTTGGAGAAAGCAGGTGTGACTGTTAGTCACATATGCCAGGACCCCTGGGCTACGTAAACCTCTGGTAGCACAAAAATTGAGACAGAAAGAAGAGAGCAAGCAAACGTGCACTTCCAGTCCCCACCTCTCCCATTGGAGATAATGGCACCCAACAAGAGACATTTTCATATCTAGTTGTTCCAGAAAAAGCACACGTTAAACGTGGATTGTGAGATATCAGACCGCTAAAAGTTTTCTCTGTGTGCTGCATCCATGCAGCGTGTATGTGTGTCTGCACACGCGTGTGTGCGGGCAGAGAGGGGGAGCGAGGGCAAGGGAGCAGCTATTCCCTTCTGCCTCTGTAGGCACGTTTCTGGTCCCCCAGCACAACCAAGTAACTAGCGATAGGACGAGAGCAAATGGCCTCAAGTTGCGCCAGGGGAGGTTTAGATTGGATGTAAGGAAAAATGTCTTTACTGAAAGAGTGGTTAAACATTGGAACAGGCTGCCAGGGAAGTGGTGGAGTCCCCATCCCTGGAGGTATTTAAAAGACGTGTAGATGAGGCGCTTAGGGACATGGTTTAGTGGACATGGTGGTGTTGGGTTGATGGTTGGACTCGATGATCTTAGAGGTCTTTTCCAACCTCAATGATTCTATGATTCTATGATTCTATGAACCTCCACTACAGCAGCGCAGCTGTAAAACCCTGCCCCGAGCCAAATACTCTAACAGCCCAAATTTTCTGGTTCTGTGCCAAAGATGCCTCAGCCAGGGAAACAGCTCCCATCTATTTCAGCATTCTGTTTCCACAAAAACACCAGTTCCCCCATTTTCAAAATGCACAAAACATTACTTGCAAAACGCCCTCTCTTTTATTATCATACAGCCAGTGATAGCCATTTGTTTATACTTTTGGAAAAAAAAGTCTCTCTCTCTCCCCTTATTTCTTTCACCTTCCATAAGTCTAATAATTTTCCCTACCTTCCTGCCCACATCTCTGCTAAAACACACAGACTAGCAAGCAGGAATACACGTTTCATATCTCTAACCTTTCTGGGTTTATGTTTTAAAAGATATTTATTCTAGCACTAGAGAGGAACTATATGAGCATTTTGATTGCATTCTTTGCAGCATTTTACAAACATATCAGCAAGTATCCACAGAACTTATTTCTACTGAAAATACAACTTTGCGTACAGAATTGCTGCCATTAGCTAGTTTACAGTGTTCATTTATTAGAGAGAGGGTAAAGAAATGAAGTTGTTAAATATTGGGTTTTAGTGATGGAGTTCAGCATTGTTTGGACTGGGTCAGTTAGGGCTAGGCTGGTTTCCCTGTCTTCTCCCAGCACTTGCAATATGAGTGGTTTTCATTAAGTAGTTACTTGCACATGTACAAAAAAGTCTTAGTTCTGTAAAACCACCTCACATATTATTGTATATATAACTGGTAGCCAGTGTTACATCAGCTTCTGTTTGTGAGGTTCTTGTGCCAGCAATGCTGTAAAACTGACTGCATCTCCCAATTTCTTTGGGCTCTTCTAGAAAGTTTGGGTGGAGGGGTTTACTAATTCAGTCCTCCCGGTGCTTTTGTATTTGTGCCAGGCTTGCTCGAGTATAATCTGTAAAAGGCTTGACAGGGATATATGTTCATCACTTAAGTAATATGCTTAGAATCTGTTATTTTGAAGTAAAATTATAGCTATATTGCCAGCAGCTTTATTTTTGAATGAGCTAACAAAACAGAAAAACCACCTTCCTCCAACGCAGCTAACAACAAAATGTACACACTCTGTTATAAATTATTTGAATTCTGTTTATAACTCATGTAAAGAAGTGGAGCCAGAGTACAGAACTGATCTGTCCAGAAGGATCTCTTATTTTTAATGAGCATATCAAGCATGCTAGGAGAAATAAACAATCATACCAAATGTTCCACTGGTAACCTATTTGAATACATCTTATCATTCAGTTACTACGGAGCAATTTGGTTTGATCTCCTACGACCAAGCTCTTACAGCATCTCAGTAACTGACTCGGTCTCCTAGAAAGTAATCCCCAGTCCTGAGTAAGCACCTCTGAGCTCTGTCTAGAGAAAGGGTTGAGTCAAGCACAGCTTCAATTGCAAGCATAAAAGGAAATCCCCAGAAAAGCTTCTAAGCCGGCGGTTAGGCCCTCCAGGCAGAGGAAAGCATTACGTACCCACTCCAGCGCCTGGATGAGCACTCTCACCGCTGGAGTATTATACAAAAGGAAAACCACTACTCACCCCGGCTCCTTTTTAGCAGAAAGCAAAAGCTGCCGCCGCACGTTGGGATTGGGTTTGATCTCGCCGGCATGCCATGGGTGCGCTCGGAGAGCCCCTTCCAGACCCAGCAATCCTTAAGAGGCTTAGATGGAAACACATCTTTGGGGGGGATTATAACTCATGCAGACATGACGTGCAGAAATATTTTAAAAGGAAGAGGGCTGCTCCAGGAGTTTAGGAGCCTGCAGACTCCGGTAGCAGATGAGCAATGGGTTTCAGGATTATACCGTCTTGACTTATGCACCTTCTTTTTACCTAAGTCCTTTCTGTTTTTCCAGAGTAGCTTTTATAGACAACTTAGTCTATTTACAAGTTTAAAATGAACACTTGCTTCTAACACAACAGCAGCAACAAAGTTGTTTTCATCAACAACAACGATAAAAAAATAATTTCCATGGTGCAAGTTTAGCAGCTGACTACAATCTTTGGTTTTACTACTACTGTATTAGAGAAAAAAAAAAAAGATTCTTCACACTTGCACCAGCACGGAAAAATAAAGCTTGTAAGAAAATACTTTTTCACTTCCCAAATCCTTACCACCACAGATAAGGTTCACATCAGCATATATCTGTACAACTAAGACGTTCATTTGTGAAAGAGATGATCTTAAAGAGGCTCTGTAAAGGCTGTTGTATTTGGGACTTTTTTTTTTTTTTTTTTAAATCAATACTGATCAGTCCTTTATTGCACAAAGAGATATGCTTTTTTCATAGACTTATTTAGTTCAAAAACTATAATTGTTCGTAGCACCCAAAAATAATTGGCATCATACAAAGTTGTATTCTAGTAGTCCTTAACTGTTTTAAACCAAGTTCAGGGTTGCACCTCACTATGGCAAGCGCATAAATCTGCTTTAGCCACAAGAACAAAAAACATCCTGTGCTAGAGGGATCGTACTGGAGGGCTTCAACCATCTAACCACTGGCATCCTCCGGCTCAGCTGACTTGCAAAGATCCCTCCTTATTGGTACCGCGAGGGGAGGCCGGTCAACTCTTTAGGAATAAAACCTCCATCGGCAGCAGCATTGATATGCTCTAGAGACTGCCACGCTGAGAACTGCAGCTCTTACAACTGAGAACCCGGGCATCATAAGACGTTCACGCAAGAGTAGTTCCTCAGCTTTATTAATTGAAATCAGAATTAGAGGAAAACAAAAAAGAAGATGGGATAAATGCTTTGGGGAAGATTTAAAGAACAAGATTTGTTAGAAAAGCTTTCATATTTCACCAAGAAAAAGGCCCGCTCTGAAGAAATGCTGGGAAGTACAACTCCTAAAAGGTGAGGATGAAAAATGACCACAGCAAGTCATCTGAATACAGCGGGAGAGAAGAAAATTCAAGTTTAATCTGAGATTCAGATCAGTCCTCCCTCCCCACATGACTATTTCATAACTATTCCAAAATACTTTTTATAAATTAATACTTCTATTTGGCTTTAAACATGGTCTGGTTAAAAGTGATTTTGAAGCAAGAGGTTGACATAAATGGGTCTCCACTCAGTGACATGAAAATCTGAAAGAAAACAAGTAACGCCCTCAGCTCTTTCCCCGGTCCGCACCATACATTGTAGCGCAATACCTTAGCAAGTGCCCGTCCTATAGCACACCACTCCAAAGTTACCTGAAGGTAGCAGGGGATGCTTCCATTAAAACAAAAACAACACCTCTGTTCCCATGAACAGTAGGAAAAAAACCTGTAGCAGGTGCAGCAGAAGCAGATCACACACCTGCACCCCAGGAGTGCCGAGAAAAGTAATATTTGTATTTTTCTTTTTTACTTTAACTAACCAAATCTTACATTCTTTAGAACTTGATTGTTCAAAATGCCAGCTTTTCCCCCCGCCCTCAGTAGGAAGCAGTTGTTCATCATTTTACAGTACCTTCTTCTTCGCAAAGAGCTCCGTTCAGTGTTGAATCATACTGAACGCAACACCTTTGAAAGTTGCTTGACTTAGCATGATTCCTGTCGAATCGTTTTCTTTCATGGTGAGCTGAAAGCCACACTTTTGGACCGAGTTTCTAGCCATTCACACGCTCTCGGGTACTAAATTGCACAATTTTGCTGCTTTTAGCTTACAAATGGAACAGCAACAGCAAGGCAGGCACCTCCATCACAGAGTCATTTGTCACTCTGCATACTATGCTAACTCTTTTTGGTATTAAGTTATGAGTGTGAGGGGACTCTATAAATAAAGTCTGACAAGTGGGGGCGGGAGGGGGAAGCCCACCCAATTTGTATAGACAGTTTCTCTTCATTTCCTCTTTTTGTCAGCAAATTTTATAATACATAATCTTGCAGCAGCCAGAGAAATTTTATTGATGAAGGCTATACCTCCAATCAATTTGCCCTAAATTGATATTTTCAACTTACTAATTTGGCTATTGAAAATTTCTAAGCCCATCACATTTCAGAAGTTAAAAATTAGGACCTATGACAGGTAGTAAAAATGGATCATAGGCTTCAAAAGGGATGCTCCTGTGGCACTGAGGAAAACTGGATGGCCCTTGGGGGGAAAAGAAAAAAATTATACATTTGCGATTCCAAAAGCTTAGATGAAACCAAATCTGCTCTTTCCCATTCTCATGCTCTTTTTTTGCCTCTCCCTCTGTATTTAATATATTTAGGATCTGTTAAACATTTATAACAATCAAGAAAAAAAAATTCTTTTTGTATCTTTTTACCTATCTTTTGTAACTCAATACTTAGTTTTAAAAAAAGTAAAAAAAAAAAAAGGTAGAGGATAAGAATAATGCCAGGGCCAAGATATATGGCTTACCAAAAAAAAAAAAAAAAAATTGCATGGTAAACACTGTATCTCTTTTATACACATGATATACTTTTATAAGTTAGAATAAGAGATTCTATTTGAAAACACCCTGAAGGAAAACAAATAATTGTTCTCTCTGAGAACACGTAAGCCATATACAAAATCAAGTCTCCTGTATGCAACAGAAAAAATATGATTGACACCACACCAGAATGAACCAATACATAGATGAAAAAAATCTTCCTCTGGAGATCAGCCAGAGGCAAGTACATTAAAAACCTACTTTTTTTCTTTTGTTTGTTGTTTGGGGTTTTTTTTTAAATAACAAAGTCTTCTTTATTCCAATGGTTGCTTAATGTTAAAATGCAAAAGCAATTCACATAAGAGGGACCAGAGCTACTGACTTAGTCTTGTAAGCACCCCAGCTACGAAGCCATAATCATATGTGCTCTTCCGTTCTTTCCATCTGGCCACATTAATCTTTCATTCTCTTCTGCTCGGTAGTAGAGGAAGAGAGGAAAATCCCTTCTTTACCCTATGGACTGATGGTTATCGGTACTCCCCTAGGAGAGGCACGTTTAAACCCTCTCAGTCTGAAGCCTTCTGACCAAAGTCCTTTAACTCCTGTGCTGTGCTGCTCCAAGTAGGTTAGGTCCCTACTACCACTCCACAACACAACTGTGTAAGAAATCAGGTTATCGTTCTGGGATGGCCACACTTTGAACACAGTCATCAGCTTGGGTCCCTGGGGGACATCCAGGTGTTGTTCTGCCCATTTCTAAATTCCACCTGGAAGTACCTAAATGCATATGCAAAACTAATTGCATCTCTCTTGCCATTATGAATTTAGGCATCTAGAGTTATCTTGGTTATTTTCTGAAGGCAGGTTTTGGGGGCTTTTCTGGTTGATTGGTTGGAATGTGTTTGGGGGGGAGGGAGGTTGAGGTTTTTTGTGTATTATCATCATCCCTATTCTTTTCTCATCTGGAAATCTACCTGTATTTGTTTTGTATCTCAGACTATTCCAGCTCATTTGGGAGCACTCTGTCAAGCTGCGGTGTCGATTCCTTTTTCAGGACTTCATCCACTTTAGTATACTGCAGGAAGACCCAGCAGCACAGACCCACAGGCAAACACAACCTATACCAGGCTGCCTATTCGCATTATCTATGTCTCCCACAGAGAAAGCAGGCCATAGCCACATTGGCAGCAAACATAATACGACCAAACATTTCTGTAACACACGACTGTGAGTTAAGGGTTTTAGATATATCGTTAAGAATACCATTACGCTAGGCAAACCTACATTTGATTCTCTAAATAGGACTGATAACAGTACATAGATCACCAGCTATATATAGATAGATTACACCCCCACCCCCCAACATATGTATTTACCAATTACTCTAAAAGAAATAATAACAGTAAAGAAGTATTTGAGCTTGTAATTTCAGTAAAAGGTTTAGAAAGCAACAAAGCAATAATCTAGGAAAAATTACCTGTGAAACAATCCCCCCCCCTTACTTCCAAGCCTAACAGCACTGGGTACGCAACTACCACAATGCAGAGGGCAGACTGGACACACACCCCCTCCACAATTACTTTTCCAATGGCTGAAACGTATGCAACAGTCTGAAGTCAAAGCCTGAGCTATGGCCCTTCATTAAAACCTCAGAGATTTAATCCATCTCCCAGATCCACGTATCTTGATAACAGAGAAGAAGTAGTATGTCTCCACCCCATCCCGATTTCTCTCAGGCATGCCCATGACACTTGGGAGAAGGAGACTCGCTTTCCAGAATCCCATCGCACCTGTGCTGGTCTCCCTTCAATTTACTGATTTTTGTATACTGCAAAATTGTATATTGCAAAAAGTGTCTATTAATTATATTCACAGCACACGAGAAAACTTGGTGAAAGTCACACCTACATTCAGCATGGCATATTTCAAAAAAAATGATGAAGAGGACCCAGCTTCACAGACATTTAATGAAGGTTTTCTGACAGCTTGGTGGAAGACTTCCAAAACAGCTCTTGTGCCGAGTGCTTTCAACTCGCACTCAAGTCAGGAGCACTTAAAGGCCCCTCGCGATAATGCCAAGACCAACACACCAGAAAGCATGTATCATTTCATTAGCAGGGATAATTACCAGAAGGAACTGGAGTTTAGTGTTTCTCTGCATAGCCTTTTCAATATCAACTTTGCTGTCAACTTTTCTTCTCGCTGGATAACATCGCTGTTAAGCAGATGGCCTTTGCTACAGCATTAGGAAAGATCTGGACCTAAATATTATTTCAGCAAGGCCACAGAACTTTGATAACAACAGTCCCTTACTAAAATATTATATTTGATAAATTTTCTGTGACCCAAGAGAAACAAATTAAATTCAAACTGATCTTATCATAGTAAAATTTGTATGAGATATACTTAATACATGAGATATATGCTTAATACACGATGTAAAAGCAAAAAAAAGCAACAGCAACAATGCCCAATGACAAAATCCTTCAACAAATGTTTGAAAATACTCAAGCTAAATTATCAAATTAATAGAATTTAAAACCTGAATAAACTGAGAATTCTTATGAAATGTTGAATTATCTTTTTATACACTAGTGTAGAGCACGTTCTTTCTTCAAAATGTCAACTTGCAAAAGTTTCATCAGATTCCACTTAGAGAATAACAAATTCCACAAGTTCTTCACGTTTGCAAGGATAATAATCAGTTATCGGCAAGTTTAGTACGTAATCTCTTAACCTGAGAGATACAGAAACAAGAACTTCGAATCAATCAGAAGGGGTCAAAGAAGAAAGACTGTAAGTTTATATTTCCTCTATAAGAGATCCCTTTCCTTACCTGAGAACTCTTGAAGTTCTAACAAAATCCATATCTGAGGTTTAAATCTGTGCCTAGAACTCGTCTGTGACCTTTTAGTATAGTTTGTTTATATGGTTTTAATGAGATCACATTTAGGTAACTGATTAAAAAGTAAACAGGAGGAAGTCATCTTAGGTACTTTTAATCACATTACAATTCTAAGAAGTCTTGAGGCAGATCCTTGCAGCAGAGGCTTTGGAGATAAGCTCTCTTAATCACCTTCCTGTTTGGTTAGGTGGGTTGCCATGGGGAGGTGATGTAAAAACACGTCATCACCCTCTTTGAACCAGTGATTAGCCAACTTTAAAAGATTTAATGGTTCAGGTAAAAATACTAGTACTTTGTAATTACATCGAATCTTTCATCGCAAAGCCCAATGTAGGTAAATGAACACATACTGTTAGGTTTATTAGATAGTGAAATTGTTTCTGGGAATGCTTAGTACTACAAACCAAACCAAAGATTGTGTCCAGCATTAAGTACCATATTTCCCGATACCTTCAATGTTTTGTAAGCATTTAACATGCTCAAAAACTTGGTCATGCATTGAACACCCCAAATAACTCAAACTGCAAATGCTTAAGTAACCCATGCCTGAATCGGTTCAGTTACCTAGGTTTGCAAGAGCCCACAAGAAAGCAGAGCTATCTGTAAATGTGTTTCTATGTGAAAGACTGACATGTCTTGACATTTGGGGTATTTTTTTTTTAATCCCATCCAGAGTAATGAAGTCCAGAAGAGATAGGAACAAAAGTTGCTTAAGATTTTTTTTTTTTTTAAAAATAAAAAAAAATGGTAGGGGGGGGGGGGGGGGAGGGGGGAGAGGAATCAGAAGTGTTTGCTTTCTGTTCCAAATATTTCTTATAAATAAGCTGTAACATATGCTAGGTACCTAAAGAGCTGAAAATCAAAATGCTTTTCACTTATCTTTCTAAAAATGCTGGTCACTGCTTAGGTCTTCCTTTCCGTTTGTGCAAGGAGCCTGAGTACCAATACAGAAAGTAATACCATATGTCAAAATAAAGCTTTAGAGAAAAGACGTAGGGGGGATCCATCATTAAGTTCAGTTCTGCAGAGATTTTTCTTACACCTACTTGGATAATTATGAACATATCTGTGACTGGCCGACAAACAGAAGAAGAAACACATCTCAGGCAAATTCTTGAAGCCAGCAGTAATTTTTAATTGACTCTGTTAGTGCCAGAATTTCAAACAGTGTATCCAAAAAGAAATGAAGCACAGAGGGGTGCTTACCTTCTCAGAATGCAAGCTGAATATTCTTTTTTTTTTTTCCAAGCTGCAGACTATGAGAGACAGTAATATTTGCAAAATCATGTAGCTATTCCAAACGTAAAATCAGGTAATTAGTTTCAGTATCTCATTTTGATAGCTCATTTATGAAAGTCAATACACTTTTATAACTACTAAATATTTTTGTTTTCCTCACTGGATGTATTTTTAAAATATCATGCAGTTAAAAAAAAAGGGGGGGGGGAGTTCACTCAATGCATTTCATTTCCCTAAGTTTGAGAGTGTAGGACAATGTTGCAACATCTGTAATAAAGCAGCAAATCCTAGTGAAAGACTTTATAGGAGGGGAAGGGGATTTCTTGTTTTGAAACAAAACCGATGTCACTCATTGATCCTGACTCTCATACCCACATACTCCTGAGGCATGTCCCCACCTGCCCCGGCTAGAAGCCAACTGCCCAGATGCTCATACCCAAGCAGCCCACCCAGGTCCCTCCCTACGATGCTGACGAGCACGAGGATGCCGGCGCCAAGACCTGCTTACTGCCAACGCCTGCACGTCTGGGGGACCCTCTCTGTCCGCTGTTGGAGCCCACTGGGATGACTCTCCTTCCTGAGAGCCGTCAGGATTTCCTTGCTGCCTCCCTCCTGGGTGTCCAGCAAAGCAGCACATGAGGCATGTGCGGTGCTCAGGACTTACAGACCGGCTGACATGGGTGCTGATAGCTCCTGCCACTCTGACAGCCCTTCTCCAGCATCTGCTCCTCCTGTGGCTTCCACACCCGCCCAGACCCATCATCCCTGTCCTAGCACTCCTATTAGCACTCTCTACAAGAGAGGCTCTTGAAATAATCTAATGTAAACTGAAGGGTAGGCACTGACACCCATTTTACCCATCCCTGTTATCCAGCTAATGCTTGCTATCATCTGGAAACAGCTAAGTTTATAGATAAATAGCCTTGATCTAATTGGTACATCTGTTCCCATTTTACTTGCAAGCTCAAATGTGCACTTTTTAAAGTGTATTTAAATATCACACTCCAGCTCTTCTTTTCCTTCTAGAAGCACACAAATCCCCCATTAGTCCTTTTGTTTGTGTGCACAGTTTCAAATATTGCTGCTTTTTCCCCACATACTTTTACATAGACGCACACCTAAAGGACTAGCAGTGTCTCTAGTTTAATAATCTTCTGATCCAACTTTACATTTAGAATACGTACTGATAAGCTTTTGTTTCCTTCCAGAGGTAGTTTACAATAGATGAAAGAGCAATATCATTTCATAAAAATCAAAAGAAGTTATCTTATTAACTTCAGAACGTGCTGTATAGCCAATAGGGATAGATATCTATGCTGCAGAGTGCTCCCAAGGCCCAGCATGTGTGCTGGCCATTTCTCAGGCCCTTGTCAGAACACATCCTGGACATGCACCAGCTCTCCTTTTCTGGAAGGGCAACCACATGTGAATGATGGAAAGGTATCACAAAATGCATAAGGTCCTTGCTCAAAATGATCAATGTACAGTGACATAGGCTGCTCTGTGGTATGCATCTACCCTGAAGTCTTGGTGCCTTGGACTCTCCAAGACAACATTCATCATGTTGTACTGCTGTACAACTGCTGTACCGAGCATACAACAGATCCAGCAAAACACGACAAACAGAAGATGCACAGTTCATCTCAGTTAAGCTTCTGCATAGGTGACCATCTGATTATTTGTTTGTTTCTGTATTAAGCGTCACTACAGCAATCTGTAAGCCTTAGAAAAAAAATATTCTTATTTCATATTATAATCTTATTGGCATCTCTAAATTTCAGTGATGCCAAAGAAAACCCAACGGTCACAGGAATGACATGTTCCTAAAATGATAGTTTATGTCTTTTTAAATGGTTTATGCTGTCCCTTAACATTACCCTTAGTTGCTCTGTCATTTATCAAACACACCTGAAATCATAGTCTTAATGGCTATTCAGTCCTTCTCAGGCATAGGAAGGCAGGATTCAAGACATTTGTATTTCTACAAGTGTTCAACTATGTTATGTCTACCTGCAAGAACAACGTGTTGGGAAATAATTTGTTTCCTCCATTTACCTTCTAATGCACCCTCATCACACAAGTTCTCAGATTTTACTTCCCTTGAACAAGAAATATATACCTTTACATGCTTTTTATTTTTATCTGCTCATCATTTTGGCATCGATGGTAAATCAATGCATCATCCACCTTCTCCTGCTTCTTATATTTACAGCATCAATAGGAGACTAGAAAGACCAGTACCATCCACATCTCTACCAAATGAATGTGTACACTGGCATATAGAGCATGTTTCAGCTGTGTAACTTTACCGTTCTACTATCTATTCTCAGATGTTGACAGCTTTATTTAGTTCTAACCATTTATATTTACAAAGGGATCAGAAGAATAATATCTTCCAGGGGAGCAAGCATTCCACAGTCAAGTACCTGAGGCTTTTTTTTTTTCCCCACTTGTACTCGAATTCTACAGCCAAAATTTCTTAAGAGTTAGAAGACTGGCTTTGTTTGGAGGCTGTTTGTTCTTTTTCGCTTTGCTAAAATCGTCAGCTTAAAAGTAGGGTAGCGGGACTGCCCAGAAGATCACTTCTCAGGGGACACCAGACTTGTGTTGTTGCCCTGTGGAAGCTGGTCAGAATAGTCAGCTTAGGCAAAAAGCATCTTTTAAACAGATAGGCATGAATTTTGTGAAGGAAGTTCCTTTGTTTTCTAAATGACTTAATTCAAAGTTAGTGCCTTTTACTGAACTGTTAATTAAGAGATTGTGGCTCTCACCTGTACTACAATGATGCAGACACCTGTGTTCAAATTTCTAGGCAGCTTCTCCATAAAATTATTGAAAAGTAGGTTTGAAAGACAGATGCAGTGTAGTTTATTTACATTTACAGGCAACACCAAATGAATATTTATCCAAATGATCTTGCAGCTCTCCAGTTAAGGGGCTCCATGAGCTTCCAGAGTAGGTTGTTCCTGCTCAAAAACTTACTAACATTGCCATATTTGTCTCATACCATGTTTTCAGGGTTTTTTTCTGCCAAGGATAGTTTCTCTCTGCAATATTTAATCAATTAATTTGAAGGTTTCATTACATAACATTCCCCTTGCGATATCCTCTTAAAAAGCTGTACCTGTAAAATTCCTTGAGGGGTGGTTTTTTGTTTGGTTGGTTAGGTTTTTGTTGAATGATCGAGATTTGTATTTTTCTTCTAATTCTCTACTGCTTTCAGTCCTCCATTTTCCAAGATTTACAAACCCTTACTGTTCTGTTCAGCCCACATTTCCTCCCAGCTTCCCATTCTTGAATACTTCTTTTTTCAAGTAAGATAGAAGCAGATCTACAGATCTCCATTACTGATTTCTTCCCACTTCTGAAACAACAGGCATCTTGGGTATCTTCTATGAACTTGGTGGATTGCATGAGCTGCTCTACTGCTTATGGAAAATAAATTAACATAACATTTTAAAATGAAAAGAAAAGGTAGAGCTAATGTGTGGCCGTTGTTGGAAGCACCTGTGTTTGTCTCTAATACATCTTAAGAAGTATTTGTGTCTAGTTCCCAGATATTTTCCATGATGCAGTAAAGCCTCCATGACCTAATTTACTAACACAGTGTTTTGGAAGCAATGGTAGAAATAACATTGCTAAAGTGATTTTCATCGTTTGTTCTAGCACTAAGGATCTCATTCATATTTTCTGTTTTGTCAGGAATGGTATCAAATCTGTTATTGCTTTACTCAAACAATAGGTAAGTAGTACTAAATTCCACAGTATATCAGTTCTTTCTGAATAAGAGAGAAGAACACGCTAACAGTAACACAAGTGTGTAGGATGCCTCAGTACAATAACATATTTTTTCGGGTAAATGTTCTTTTCTGAAAACACTTCAGTAATTTTGCTTCCTGGTACATGGGTCTTATTGTTTTTTCTACTATAATACCTTTTTTTCTTTTTTAAAAACACATTCTCTTGTTTCTGGAGAGTTAATAAAATATTGCAGGATGTGCCATATGCTTGCAATCACTGAATATACAACTAAGGAAATTTAAATACTGTGCAATGTCTGGTACCCCATAAATTTCCCTCCCTGCCCCAAGCATCACACAGCTTCATCAAAGAGCTCAAGTTACAGAGCTCTTTGAAAGGTACGTATAATTTATACAATTCTGATTACCCTGACAGTATCAAGAAACAGTTTGGGAAAGTCTGCAATTGCTTAAAGAAATGTCAACAGTTTTGTCTCATGGGAGGAGATTGTTTAGGACTAAGCACTGAAAAAATAAAAAGACACTGAAAGAACCTTATAAAACATACAATAAACTCGTTGGACTAAACCAAGACAAGGTTTGAGTTTGGCTAGTTCTACATCATTTATGCATTAGGGAAAAAAAAAGCCTAAGCAATTGTCAGAAATACATTTGATTGAATTTTGTGCACATTACTTAGCTGTAATTGTGATGAGACACAAATAATGGAATTCTTAGCCCCCTTTAATTCCTTCATACACAAACACTAACATAAATGAATAAAAACCAGCCCAATGTCATACGAATGGCAAAGGAGGATCTTATAGTTCATAACAGGAAATATTTGTAGAAATAGAATGGAGGAGAAAGAGTTTACATCAGTAATAGTGGATTAGCCAAGTTGGGTTTTTTAGCCTGACAACAGAATGTTTATTAAATATTTCAGCCAATAAATGGTAATTCTTCATAAACAACCCTTGACTTCTGCCAATACATATGTACAGGGTTGTGTGTGCGTTTGCACACATATTCAGCTATACATAGTTGTAAATTACTTTGATATTTGCCAGTTTAGTTTTTGACCGCAGCTGATATTTTAGAATATTAATTGTTTTTATATAACTTCATGAACAGTCACTCTACCAAATCAGGTCCGTCTACTTTATTCACAAGTCATTTTAGTGACTATCCAGTAAATACGTTACTGCTCAAAAACCGACACGCAACAGGGAACCAGGAGTGGATCACAGTAAGAAGAAATAGGTGTGCCAACCAATGGACACATTTTGAAGAGCCCGTTGTCTCAGTGTCTCCCACTTCTGACGTTCAACCAACCCTATTCTTCCTGATCACGTAGTGCCAACTGTCAACTGTTTGCTAACCTGAGCGGCTAACAACTTACTGTGTAATTAATGGAAGTTGTCTGTTTAATTGCAGCCAAGATCCGATTTGAAATACTTGCAGGGAATGTTGAAAGTTAAGATGTTCTGGCAGGATTTCTTCTGGTTAGGTGCACTGATTAGATGACATCATCAAGCTGCTTCCAGGGAACAAGGGTCCCAGGTGACAGCAGCCAGTTCCCTGAACAAGGTGTGATCAAGTGAGACACCACACTGCTAGGCGTTAGGTTGCCCCCCACAAACACTTCAACCCCCTTTCCTTCAAAGAGGAGTAAGAGGTCAGGTTTGCAGATAGCGCAAATCCATGTAGCGACACTGATTTTAACTGACTGATTATCTAGCCTGAATTTCTGTGAAAGACTGTTCTTTCCAAACCTTTACTAATATAGAATATTTTCTACTGTTGGCAAAGGATTTTACTTAAGAACTTCAGAAATACAATAAAGGATATTTTGGCGAGTTCTGATGTGATTTCATAATCAAGAAATATGTCAAATATATGAAAAGAAGAGTTGAAGTAGTAGCTGAAATGTAAGATTTGCAGGCATTTCCTCTGTCTCTTCCTTGACTAAAAAAAAAAAATCATATTAGAAAACTGTATTCTGGGTACCATTCCTCTCCTGAGTGCCTGCTTAAGAAGGCTGATAAATCCATGCCAGCAGGTTATGTCTGGTGTGAACCAGACTAGTTCAGCTGTTGTTCTAACATTCTCTGCAATTCTTTCAAGCCTTCCAGGTTTCGTAGAGACCATGTTTCTTCTTAAGAGAATAGTTTAAAAAGCTAGTTAAAGGGTAACACTATTAAAAGAGGATAGATGAATTCCTAGAGCATTTTGCGAGAGTGTTGGCATGCTTCATTTGCATTTGATGATCAGTTACACATACATACATGGGAACAATTTTGCCGTGAATCTATTCAAAGCAGTAGTTTGTACACGAGTACACTCTAAAATTGCATGTCTCCGTTTCAAATATAGATCTCATTTGCTAATACAAGGATCATGTTCATTAGAATGTAATTACAGGATGATATGCACCTACTCAGAGGAACAACACAAACTATTGTTCCTTGCCTTCATTTTACTATACCAGAGTAAAAAAAGACACTGAGGTCTCTCAAACACATCGATTACATTCGTGTCATCTCATTAGGTCTGGGAAAACTATCTGCTGGGCATGCAAAGGTTGGGAAGGAAGAGAGATGCCAGAAGTAGCATGGGCAACATGCAAAGATGACAGATGACATAATTGACAAGCACATGGGTAGAAGCCTTTAATGGATAGAGGCAACATCCAGCAGTTGTATACAGCTTGGCATTTCTCTGGACTACTCTACTGGTAGACCAAAGGATAGAAAAAAAATTCACTGGTCTTCTGGTTGGAGGGTTGTGCAATATCCCAATGCTAATGTTAGTGGAGAAAGAGCAAGAAGGAGAGCACCAGGTCCATATACAGAAATAGCATGAGAGAGAATGGTAAAGTTTTGGTTACGCTCATATCCGTCAGGTGCTAGAAGGACTCAGAGTAGGAGGAGTGTGGGACAAAACACCGTAGATTTTGAGGCAACAGAAACACTATTAGTGGAAATTGGTGCGATGTATAGAAGTTCAAAAGAGCTTTTTGGGAAAATAAGGAAAGAGAAGAATAGGCAGAGGCTCAGTTATTCCTTTTATAAGCTATTGTTAAATTTCTTACTCTGTCACTAAAGCAATTATCACATGTAAGATATCACAAGTGGAAAGAAAGAAGGAATATCCAGTTAGATGAAGTAATGATGTTTAGGAGTAGATAAACTCTCCCCCCACGTTATTGTAAGTGTTATTTTACACCACCATTATATCAGTTTTTTTCATTTCTTTTCTTTCCCCTCAATCAGTTTCAAACCTGCCATTTAAAAGTGCGTAAATCTTTTTACAGAAACAAAGTCAGTCTTGCTCATGTCCTGGTTAAGTTGCTCATTTGCACAGAATACTGTTTCAAACACGATTTATTAGTAAAATACATGCTTTAATGACTTGCCTTGTTTCTAAATTTATAAGCCTGGGTTGATGGAGGTTTTCTGTGTTAATGTTTTCTGGACCTTATTGCCTTGCACGTGCAGAACAGCGGGCATTAATCAATACGGTTCGCTTAGTTACAAAGGCTCCCAGTTGTCCCAGTGTTGGGGCAGGCGGCAGCTTTTTAGCATCAACCTTAACACTGCCAGCTGCAGAACAGCACCCGAGATGAGCCGGGACTGGTGTCACCCCCCATCTCCTCGCATTCAAAGCGAACAATATGATAATAAGGCAGCACAATATGGCTGGACACACAAGTCTGAAAGGCAGAGAAGCAGGTAAGAGTCAGACCCTGTTCTCCACACACCAGGGGGGGTTGCTCTTGCTCTGTAATTCTAATTTAAACCATGCCTTTTTATCTTCAATCAAGGGTTGTGGAAGCAGAGGGTAAAGCTCCCCCCCCCCCCCCACTATCCCCATCTCATACACTGGGACGATCTTAATGCTAAACCTCCTTCCACTGCACTGTATGAGCAGCTCTCTGAACCGTATCAGCATTTTGCATGCATTGTAAACTCGAGAAAAAGAAAAATAAGTTAATTTAAAATGTGCTGCAGTTTGTGCCAGTGTTGTTAATGCCACCCTGAAAGAATCCCCACCCTTGACACACACTTCAAGTATTTACAGTTTATCTGTGAGACTCAAGATTTCTGTTACTCAGAAAGCGTTGTTTCTTTACAAATGCATGGAAATCAAAACTTTCCCAGTTATTTTGTTACAGCAATAGATTTGAAAAGCAAGGAAGACTGTAATGAAGTTAAATTTAAGATTAGTTTGCCATCTTGTGCAGAGGGGTAAAACCAGGTGAGCAATGCTGAATACAACAATAAAAAATTAGTTTTGCTTTACAATTTGCAATTCAATCATTTTCCACTCAAAGCAAAACTGGAGTTTCATCACTGGACTAGTATTACAGTGGTTACCAATCAAGCACTGACAGAGGGTCTATTCCGAAACCCGTGGTACACTATAGAAGCCTTTCTGAAAACTGATGAACTGCAGCTCAGACACATAGCCCATGTTACAGAAAATATAAGCAGTGAAATATAAACAAACAAGCCCCTCCAAAACATATGGTCATCAACCGTAAGACTGCCCAGGGGACTGGGATAAGTGGAAGCCACCTCAAACAGCTTTAAGTTTTCCTAGCAGTTATTATACCATCAGACGCTGATCTGTCAGCAAGGGATCATTAAAGCTCCGCCAACCTTCCTCTTCCTCCTTTCCCCACTCCTTTTTCTTTCCCCACTCACAGGCACCAAACAAATCTTCTAGTGGGTTTTGCTTCTCAGAATTTCTCATTCTTTAAAAAATAAACAAATTAACCAACCAACCACAGTAGCAATAGTATAATTAAATTCACAAGGTGGTACTAAAAATTTCTGTTAAAGGAATGAAGTCTAAGAAGTCATTCACACTAAACCCTGTCAATAAACTATAGATAATTCTACAGTTATGTTTCCTAGAACTTACAAATTTTTTTTTTTAAAATGTTTCTCCTAGCCACATTAGAACATGAAAATATTGGAATACAAAAATACTGAATATGGCTATTACGTTTTCCTTCTGAGTCTCAAAACAGAAAGATGTCCAGAAACAAAAAAATCAAGGGATTGATTTGGAGGAGAAAGATTTAGAATTCCAAAACGGACTAATAGTTACCATCAGCATTTATAGTCTTCCAATAATCAACAGGAAGGGATTCACTGCTGGAACCATGAAAAACGACAGTATTTTAATCATTACAGAATAATTACCGCATATAAGTATATAACCAAACTTTGCTCATTTACAAATCGAAGAGCAGTAGAGAAAGATGAATGGCGGGCTCGCTTCTGCTTCTTATTAGTCTTTTTTGTGCCAATGCGTCAAAGGCAAAGAAACTAAAATCCAGTAGATACGGGTCTCCAGGGAGCACAACAAGTCAGGGATTTTCTGATGAAAGTTTTTTCCACAAAAATTGGATTGCCTGAAGGAATGTATGAACCAGTTTAGATGAGAAGACCATTTCTGGCTCAAAGAGGGAAAGGGGGAGAAAAAGCCCATTTCCTCTTACCTCCAAATAAGTAAAATCTGTAAAAATTAGAGCACTTAACTGGAACACAGATTGCCTCACCCAACTTCATCCCAGAAATCTGTCCTAGCCACTGAGCTGTAAAGTAAGCGTGATCGTTTTTTGGGGGACAT
>NW_008794447.1:1054810-1062121 GCF_000699145.1 Aptenodytes forsteri | reverse complement strand
TTCCTTCTTCCTTCTGAGTCTCAAAACAGAAAGATGTCAAAAAAATCAAGGGATTGATTTGGAGGAGAAAGATTTAGAATTCCAAAACGGACTAATAGTTACTCAGCATTTAATGTTTCCTAGAACTTACAAATTTTTTTTTTTAAAATGTTTCTCCTAGCCACATTAGAACATGAAAATATTGGAATACAAAAATACTGAATATGGCTATTACGTTTTCCTTCTGAGTCTCAAAACAGAAAGATGTCCAGAAACAAAAAAATCAAGGGATTGATTTGGAGGAGAAAGATTTAGAATTCCAAAACGGACTAATAGTTACCATCAGCATTTATAGTCTTCCAATAATCAACAGGAAGGGATTCACTGCTGGAACCATGAAAAACGACAGTATTTTAATCATTACAGAATAATTACCGCATATAAGTATATAACCAAACTTTGCTCATTTACAAATCGAAGAGCAGTAGAGAAAGATGAATGGCGGGCTCGCTTCTGCTTCTTATTAGTCTTTTTTGTGCCAATGCGTCAAAGGCAAAGAAACTAAAATCCAGTAGATACGGGTCTCCAGGGAGCACAACAAGTCAGGGATTTTCTGATGAAAGTTTTTTTCCACAAAAATTGGATTGCCTGAAGGAATGTATGAACCAGTTTAGATGAGAAGACCATTTCTGGCTCAAAGAGGGAAAGGGGGAGAAAAAGCCCATTTCCTCTTACCTCCAAATAAGTAAAATCTGTAAAAATTAGAGCACTTAACTGGAACACAGATTGCCTCACCCAACTTCATCCCAGAAATCTGTCCTAGCCACTGAGCTGTAAAGTAAGCGTGATCGTTTTTTGGGGGAAATAGAATTAAAACAAAGAACAGAGAAGAAAGTAAGAGCCATCTAGGAAAACCAACTGCCTGGTGGTCATTGTGCTCACCTTAGATGTGAAAAATGAGGTCTACAGTCCACCTAATAAAGCTAGAGTCAGTCCTTTAAAGTTAAAGTGTGTACCCTGCTAGCTCAGGTAATGGCTATCCTGATAAAAATAAGAACTGGTCCCTTGCTTTTCATGAAAAAGTTTGAGATTTCCTCAGTGCATAATAATTGCAACTGAAAAGCATCAGCAGACAGGAGCACCTAAAGACCCGCTTTTCCACAGTCACTGATATGAATACCCAGTGCGAGGCCAATCACACTAGTGACGGCCCAAGTCCTACAAAACATACTTACAATTCATATTAGAGTGGCAATTTGGCTACAGACTTTAAGGTTGATCTTGTACAAGGCAAAACCACTGTTGCTGTCATATTGCTTTGTAAGAGGGCAGGGAGGAAGGGACTGAGGCGCCAGGGTAAGTGTCTGCTGCTCAGAGCACCCCGCCATGCACCCCACCGGTTTCCTCTGCTGAATCCAAGGTCCATGTTAGGAAAAAAAAACTGATTTCACTACTCCCAGGTGCTTGCTTGCTTTTCTCTCACTAAGTGCAGAAGACCAACACATGGAGATGCTTTAAAACATCACAGTCTTGATTTCATGCTTCCCACCTGTATTGGGCCAAACTGCTGAAAGCCAAGCTACGGCCACCTCTGCATTGGCGTAAACGGAGAGCAACATCAGAGTAGTGAGTGGAGATGCTCTGAATTTAAACAGGCTCAGACAAAGTCAGACTATCATCCTATTCCCTTAACTAGTCTAATTAGAGTATAGAATTCAATTTGGAAAGTACATTTTTAATAAACATACGCTGAGGTGCATTACATTCTTCTTGAAAACACTTCAGATGTACAATTACACTTTGCAGATCTGTGAAACAAGAACAGATATGCCTCGTCTTTGGAATGGTGTTACGTAAAGCTTCTTTCTTCTCTAGATTAGCACAAACAAGAAGATTAAAAGCATTTCCGAAATGAACCAGGATGTGTACAAAGCTGTCATTTCTATAGCAGTATCATGTTGAACCTCACCAGTGAAATAATTAGCCTGGGGTGCATGGGGGGTGTGTGTGTAGTGTTTGTTGGGGGTTTTTTTTGAAGCGCTTCGATATGGGTCAGCTTATTTGAAAAAGAACGTAAGATGTCAATATTAGAATAGCCTCTTTAAATCACACTGAATAAAGAGAGCTAGGCCTCAAATAGCTTGCAATTGTTAAGAGATTTTAATGTCTGTGAAAAGACAGAATGGCTGATGATGATGATTATTCAGAATTAATTGCAGCTTGGTGACAGCTATGCACGACATGCCCTAAGTACAGCACTAATGCCAGCAGAGTGGACCCTTTTCCTTGTTGTACCCTATAAATGAGATTTACCATTGTGCACACACTTTCCAAAATCTTCAGAACAAACATCCAGCTGAGCAGTTTTTAACTTAACAGACAAATAAAGTATTTTGTATAAGTTTTCTTCTCTTTTGACTCTACCCCCAACAGCTCAACCAACCAGAAGACTAAAGCACCAAAAGTTCCCTTTATTAGAGTGCTTGCTGACATGAAGTAAATTGTCGTGCTTAATGACAAAATCCATAGGGAACCAAAATCACTACATGGGAGAAATCCCTGTACAAAGACGCTTTAGCTGAAGACCAAAGCAGCTCACATTACTCTACTTACTAAACTACTAATGTTAAAATCCTTAAAATGTGTCAGCACAGTGGTACATTATCCACATTTCCTTGCAAGAACTTCATCAAGCTGAGTTTCTCCAACACTGGAACAGTACTTTGGTACTGTTTATCGTCTTTTTAAAGGAAGTATATATTGATAAAGTGGAGCATTTCAACATCCAGAGTCTTTAATTTTAAGGAGATATTTATGTTTCATCAGATTGAAGTTGGAGCTGAAATGCACATAATGAGCTTATTTACTTTAAGTCATCATATTTTAATAAGAATATTTAAAAATTTTTAAGATTGTTGGGTGTGGGGACCATTAGTTAGAAAAAAAAAAATGCTTAGATGTGTTCCATTTTAGAGTTTCTCCATTTTCCTCAGGAGTGGATGTATACAATACATTCAACAACAGGTTGTATATTGAGGGTATGAGGGAGCATGCAGTAACATTCACATAAATGGGCTCAGAATTTCACCTTTGATCATTACTAATTTTTTCAATTATAACCCTTTAAAAAAAAAAACACCCAAACCAAAACATCTTTTTCTCCCCTCTTTTGCTATCTTACTCTGAAATTATCTGATTCATTAATATTTCCAAGTCTAGGCAAAATCCTTGTCAAACATTGAAGGGAATCATGAAATTACTCTTTGTAAAATGTCCTTTTCACATGCTTTAAGTTCTTTTGGCATTTACAAGCATATGTGTTCTTCATTATCCACCGTACAATAGTAAGAAGCTACTGAGTTGATAATTTTGATAAAATGTACCAGGTTAAACTGAAGAGGAACATTTTGAAAGAGAAGTTTGGTTTTGCAGTTCTATGGGTAAAGCAGATGCACAAATAGCAGGACTAAGAGAAGACTTTGATCTCACCTACCTTTCATGTATAATTGACAGTTGTAATTTGGACTCAGGGATGATAGAAAGGCAGCTGAGAAATTCTTTGAGATGCCTGTGTAAGAGAAGCAACATATGCTTGATACAAGCCGAAAGGAAAATACAAAGCCTGAAGAATCAGCATTGCCGAGCGCAAGTGCTGCACAGCATAGCAGTCATACGTGAAAGGGCAGCCAACGCAGACCTCACCAGTGCAACCGTCCTTTAGTCAGGCTCTAGGTCAGTATGTTCGGTAAAGGTCACGTGAGTATTAGGCTGAGAAACACCCAAATGCAGAGGAACGGTGACAGGTTTCTTTACCGAAGGCAGGGACAGCACAGAGAGAGGGTATGGCAGGAGAAGATTACATGCAGGGTAATACCAACTGAATACGCTAACATTTGTTCTTGGTTGTGGGTTTTTTCAAAAGGTAAGGAGAAAAGAGAGAGGTATTTTAATCTAGCAGACCTCATTTTGTGACTCAGAGCATTTTTCCAAAGCAGCAGCTCTGCTTTGATTCACTCTTGGCCTTGTCACCACGAGCAGCGAGAGCCCCGGTCAGCCATCCGAGCAAAGGGCTGGAGCACAGGACGTGCCGAGATGGCGGCACGAGAAGGTTCTTCTGCCTTTGCCCCCTCCCCACCAGCCTCTCCAGCCCTCCCCGGGTACACCAGCCCAATCCTGCCTAACCCATCCCTGCAAAACATTGCAGAAGCGGCATGGCAGCTCAGCAGGCCTCCAGGCCTTTGATCTATCAGGAAACAGGCTGTAGTGACCGTGGTGTGGGAGGCAGAGTTCAGGTACAAGCAAGATATTTACAGAATAGAGCTTTTTCTCATTCTCTGCCAAGAATAAAAAAAAAAATTAGGTGGTGTTGACGTTGGTCATTTAAGGGAAGAGTTAAGAGCTCAGCTGAAATGACACTAGCACTTTGAAGTTTTGGTGAAAGGGTCTAAAACTCGACTCTCGCATGCTTGAGCTCAGCTGAAATGACACTAGCACTTTGGAGTTTTGGTGAAAGGGAAAAAAACTCGACTCTCACATGCTTCTGAATAAATAGTAGTCCAAGTAGAACTGGGGAAAAAGAGTTAAAAATTCATTTACGTGAAGGCAAGTTAACACTGTAATTAAGTTTTAGAGTGAGCACAGACACAACATTCCTGCAATGGGATCACTTCAGTACATCAAAGATAGCCTGAATCAGGACTTCACAACACAGATGGGTCCAATTTGCTGCTTTTCTCAATTTGCATAGTTTTTTGGTCTCACAATACAGATCTTTAATGCAAGAGTTATTCCCATCATGATTAATTTCTGTTATTCCACACTGTTGATCTGTACTGTTCTTCAAGTATCATCTCAGGTAAATAGATATTATTACAGGTAGTAAAAAACCCAGAATTTTCATCTCCTGTTAAGTACTGGCAAAAAACAGTCAGGAACAAAAAAAAAGTGTCTGAATCCTAAAGTTACTTGCAAAGGAATAGGCAAACACTTTAAGGCACAGAGATGCGGGGGAAGGCTGTCCATCAAACCATGGTCCTGTGCCTAATCCTGAGGGAGCAGCCAGCTGCAGGCAGCCAGCACGAGACCCTGGTGTCCTGCATGCCTCTGAATTTTGTTGACGTTTCTACAACAAAAGGTTTTTCTCCTCGTTTCAAAGGCTTCAGTGAATTAAATTTTTTTGCTGGACTTCATTTTATGAGAATGTTTCAACATTGTTTTAATTGCTACTACTGTTTTCTTGTGTTGGGGGGGGTATAGGCCCAGGCAAACACCAACAAACCTATGGTTTGTAGACAGATATTAACACTTTTTAGTGCAAGGACTGTTCCCATTACAGGAGATGCACTCTGTGCCTTTTTACAATAAGCTCAAGTAGCAAACCAGCAAACTCCTGCTTCTACCACAAAATGCTGATTTACCCTCATTGGACAAGATTTACCCTCACTCTTTTGGCCAGGCTACACTTTGGGGAAAGTTACTTGCGGTCAGAGCAGAATTTCACTCTTCTTGTGGCATTCTGCATCCACAGACAAAACTGAGAAATAGGAAAGGCAGCGAGAAAGTACCCATTTGCTGTATCTTTCCTTGCACTTTAAGGAAGATGCTACAAAAAGCTCAAGCACATCTAACATGTTTTAAGAAAAGGTACATATTTAAAAAAAAAAAGTTTTAAAATGAGAACTAAGTTGAAAGAAGACCAGTGTAAAAAAAAAAAGTGTTTTAAAGCTAAACAAAGAGAAGAATATGCATTAAAAATGTCAGACTACATAACAGTTGAAGACTGTCTGCCATGTCCATAGTGCTAAAATAGACGTGCCGGAATAACATTTTGAGTGTTATCATGTTGCTGGCTCAGTTTACTGTCCACTGATGTGACATCAGCCCAGGCAGTATTTTCTGAAGTGCTGTAAACAGATTCATGAAACTTTGCTTATCCTCAGGAAAGTCAGGTGTTGGGATATACACAGCAGAGGGATTTGTTCTAGTTCCAAAGCAGTTTTATATTGCAAAATCCACTACGTATACAATAAATCTGTAAGACAGATGGCCATAAATCCCTAATGAAACACTGCCAATGTAAATATTGTAAAAAGGATAAATAGCACTTAATTACACCATTGGCAAGCAAGTTGGGTTTCTCCTCATCTTCATTCTGCTTTTCACCAATCTCCCAGGCTCTCTCTAGCATACAGCATGCACAGCATGGGTTAGCGGTGGCTCCGAGCACACTCTTCCACTGCACGGCTCTTAGTGGCCTATATGCCTTTGCTTCTCACTTTTTTTTTTGTTTGTTTAAAAAAAACAAAACGCACCATTGTAGGTTTCAGCATTTGTAGAAGGCGTAGTTTTACAGATAGGAGAAGTAGACAGACAAGATGAAAAAACAACAGGGGCAGTAAAAAAAAAAACCCAAACATAAGCATGAACAAGCAAAACCAACTACTGATGTAAAAAGACCCGAGGCAGACAAGTTAGGTGGTTTTATAAGTGGGGTGGGGATGGGGAATGACCGTAAGAACCGATTTATTTATTCCTAAAGTCTTTTGCCTTCTGCATTGGGAAACGTGAAGGAAAAGAACGACTAGCTTAAAATATGACTAGAATGACCCTCTTTAAAGTCTTTCAGCTCTTTTCCAGGCTGTTCACATGCTCTGCTGCTGAAGACAAACAGTTGCGTGTTACCTTTGACTTAAGCTAGGCTGTCATGCTTGGTCCTGGCCCAGAGTTATGGTGCTTTAACACATACCTTTTCACTACTCTGCTATTCTTTAACTGGCTAGCTAGCCAAATAGGAAATACAACTGATCACTTTTTCCACCTCTTTTCAGGTGAGGGAGACCCTAAAAAAAAAAAAAAAAAAATCAGTAACAGATTTATTTCTCAAATAAAAAAAGAAATCCCACAAAAAAAACCCAAACTGTTTATTATTTAGCATCTTTGATCATTGGGTTTTCCATTTATCTCTCACTGTCGCACAGACAGGCTAAACCTTTACCTATGAACCAGAAATTCTGCCTTGTAATCTCAAGAAACCAGAGATGCTACCTTGCCCAATATGCAGGCAATTTCCAAATTCTCAGTCAAGGAATGGGTCCACAACTTCAGTCCAGTAAGTTGGCCTTCAGCATAATACCTGGCAGCACAATGCTACCTTGCCCAATATGCAGGCAATTTCCAAATTCTCAGTCAAGGAATGGGTCCACAACTTCAGTCCAGTAAGTTGGCCTTCAGCATAATAACTGGCAGCACATGGTGGAGAATGTGAAGCTCAAGGGCAGCCTGGGCTGCAGCGACCACGAAATGGTGGAGTTCAAGATCCTTAGGGCACCGAGG
>NW_008794447.1:1032751-1053034 GCF_000699145.1 Aptenodytes forsteri | reverse complement strand
CTGTTGGAGCAAGTCCAGAGCAGGGCCACGGAGACAATCAGAGGGCTGGAGCACCTCTCCTATGGACACAGGCTGGGAGAGTTAGCATTGTTCAGCCTGGAGAAGAGAAGGCTCCAGGGGGACCTTATAGCAGCCTTCCAGTATCTGAAGGGGGCCTACAAGAAAGCTGGAGAGGGACTTTTTACAAGGGCGTGTAGCGATAGGATGAGGGGTAATGGCTTTAAACTGAAAGAGGGGGGGTTTAGATTAGATATAAGGAAGAAATTCTTCACTATGAGGGTGGTGAGGCACTGGCACAGGTTGCCCAGAGAGGTGGTGGATGCCCCATCCCTGGAAGTGTTCAAGACCAGGTTGGATGGGGCTTTGAGCAACCTGGTCTAGTGGAAGGTGTCCCTGCCCACGGCAGGGGGGTTGGAACTAGATGATCTTTAAGGTCCTTTCCAACCCAAACCATTCTACGATTCAGATTGTGGCATTAAGTTGTACTGAACTTCTTCCCTCATGCCATATACTATATAGTCTTCGTTTCTTTTCTTTTAAAATCTGTAATTTATTTTAATACACATACCTATCATAGGAAGCTTCCTTTATTTCTACTGATACTTTTTAAAAAATGTTTTTTTTAAAGAATAAAATCCTCAATACTGTAGTAGTAGAAAGGATGATTTTTCTGCATTTAAACTGTATTTTAACCCACCTACAGCTATTTTAAAGTATTATAAAATACAAGACACCTTGTGAATGCAATATTAAGCAGCTTGCTCGCATATAATGGACATATCACTTAGTATTTTTCATATACCATTATGTATTGTCTTCAGTGATTTCATATAAATGTGAATATCAGTTTAGTTATGGTTGCCACGTGTGAATGAGCAATGTTTGCATTCCTACACCTTTGAGTGAAAATTTCAATTCACTTCATTAAACCGAGAGAGAATTGTGTTTCGAGGACTAGGCATGGCTGTAAGGTCTTAATTCACAGCGGATTGAAACAGATGTAGATGACCCTTGTGCTTTCTAACTTTCACTCTGGAGCTTCCAAGCAGGCTTGACCTGGCAACACGGGCAAAAAAAAATTAAAAATAATAAAAAAAGTGGAAGGTTGGTGATCTTGCTAAGTCCACAGTCATTTGCTCAGACTTTTGCTTGGCTGAAGCTTGTATCTAAATAACCAGGGAACTAACGAATTCATTTAGCCGGTAGATAGATTTCCATCGTTGCCAAATGAAAATGTGAGTGACAAGGCTGACTCTCACAGCATTAATTTGCAGCATTCAGTGTTCAAAGTACAAAAATACATACGTAACTGTAGAATTTCTCTTTCTGCTTTTATGAGAAAGCAAAGAGAACAAGGGGTGGCTAACAGTACAAATAACAGGGAGAAGGGTTTTCCTCAGGGGATTGTTATATTCCAGACCTGGCAGTCATAAAGATATGTTAAAAATAAAGCAGAAAAGACCTCCAGGTAGCACTAATACTATTCACTTTGCATTGGTACCATTGTATATAAGTGCAGCTACTGAATCCCCTCACTCACGTTGCCCTTTAACGTCTCCAGTCTAAGCTCTGTTTCCCTACTCTACAGAATAGCTTAGATCAAAGACACAAAGAGCACTGAAAACGTTAAAATCAATTAACTCAAACTTCAAAGCCACCTGATTTGTTGGTAAATTATTTGGTCAATTATTGATTTGATGTACTTTGTTGTAAAGTGTGCCAGAATGGAAGAACACAGACATTAAACCACAATTACTAGAATTAAGTAAAAAAAAAAAAAAATCCCAGAATACAGTGTTAAAAGATTAAAGGGTAAAGAAACATGATTTCTCTGTTGTGGAGAGAATATCACTGAAATAGAAGCAAGCAGAAAAGAGTGAAAAAAAACCCAGCAAAATTCGGAAAATTAGTCTCGCGGAGAGGTGATTTACTTCTCTTTGCTATAATGATACCAAATTCTGTTTCAGATGCATTAAATATATGAGGTTGTTAGTGTTACTCATCAAGAGTGAAAGGAGTGACATTACTACTTATTAATCTTAATGTTCTTGATAGGTTTCAAGCTCTGGGGGTGGTGATTAAGCTTCTTCACAGAGGATGGTAGAAGACTGCTGAAAACTTCATCCCAGGAATACTTTCAGGCCAACAAGTTCTGCATTTTTTATTTTTTTTTAACCAACAGAATAAAACAGAGAGTAACTTTATCTGCCATTTTAAGTAGTAAAACGTCTCCCAGCAGAGCAATGCTTTCATCATCTGGCACTCACGTCCTTAATGAACACACAGTCAATATTGCCACAGTTCTCTGGTGCACACCTTTATGGCCTGTTAGATCTGGTAGCTATTAGTACCGCTGTCCTCTAGCTACATTTCCCTCTGATCTCCCAAGTTAAGCATGTGTAGGTTGGGTGCGACTTTTAAAGAAACTGTTCCTAATTGCCTCCAGTTGCTTCTGGGCTTGGCCTTAGTGATTCAGACTCTTTTTAAAGAGTTGTCTTCAGTAGAAGATAAATTCGCCGTTTTCACCTCAGGATAACAAAGATGTAAGATAAATTAAGGAAAGGTAGAACAAGTACATTGTGAAGGAAAAAGAGCCACCTAACAAAAAAAGCCTTCACTCTTACCTTAAGGTAAATTAGATGAGGTCAGCTTTATACCTTGCTCCCCCACTGGAAGGGATTTTTGTTTCCTGATTTTTCTAGATGTAAAACTAAAGCCTCTATCTTCTTTGTACACTTACTTTGCCTTAGGAAAGATAACATATGCTAGTCATTTTAAAATTAAGGAAAAAGTTATGGGGCAGATTTTTCTTTTTTTTTTTTTAAAGGAGTAAGGACTGTAAGCTAATAGTGAAGCAATACCTTACTGAAATACAAAGAATATGGTAATGTTGAAGACATCCTTAATATTGAAGGCATCCTTTGAATAAGGACACTCTAAATTTCGACAAGATGATACCACAGCAATTGTCCTAAATATCCACAATCCTAAGTCCAGAACAAAAACTTACTAGGATTAAAAATTGGTAGGATTAAATGTAATTCCACCTATTCCATCTAAACCTTCATAACATTAGCTAGTATAACTAGCTTCTAGTAAATTAGTTGCTATTATTTTACAGCCTAGATTTGACCATAAATGATTACTTTCTTCTTGTACAAGTAACAAAATGACACTTCCAGCAGCAATTCCCTCTATCACAAACTCACCCTTAGGGCCAGTTCAGGTACCCTTCTCTGCCTCAGTCCTTTCCAGCGTACATTCCCTTTTACCTTCCTCCCCTTCACGACTCTTAAGAAGGATGGGGCACTTCTAACAGGCTTAGCCACTCACATGTAGGTTTGTCAGTGGGTATAGACACAGAGGGGAAGAACACTGGAACAGAGCCCAAATTTCCACTCCCCACCACCACCACTTCGCTAAAGATGAGTTCCTGCCCCACACTGCTGCTGCTGTGGTCTGTTAAACACCTTCCTTTTAACCTGAATGTAACTACATTCAGGTGCAAGGGCTTATACTTGTTTAATGGCAATTTATGTAAGGATGCTTATAGAAAATTTGCTCTATTATTTAAAGTATAAAGTTGGATAAAACTGAGGAGCAAGATCACACACCTGCAAGGTTTGTATTTTTTTTTTTTTTTTTTTAAAAAAAAAAACCACAAAACAACCAAAACCAACACAAACCCCGCCCTTCCTTCACCTTCTCCATTAAAAGCTTATATCATTCCTCATTAGCACTGTGAATCTGAATTTGGTAAAAAAAAAGCCTAACAACTACATTGTATTTCTTTCCATTTTGCCCTGCTATGCTTTGCATATCAGAATTCATAATACCTGTAAAAAATACAAACACTTGAGGTTGTTTTTAATTAAAAACAACACTGCTGACAGAAATAGTCACTTGCTAATTAAGATGTGTTTTAGAAAATGATTAAGCTATAAACTGTCTTTTCACATGTTAAATGGACATCCTAACTCTAATCACTTGCAATTAAATCAATCAATCAGGAAGAAAGTATTTTTGGAAACTACCATCACAGATACAGTCAATCTAATTGCTCGGTTTCTGTGGGAAGATGCAGTGATCCCACAGACACAGATGAGTAAGAACAATACAAGAATTAAACAATGCATTTGAAATTAGCTTGATATTGTACAAGAAGCAGCCTAAAAGTAGTCAAAAGAGCAATACCACCTTTCATTACACTGATTTTGAAACCGTGTAGAGTTTGGTCAGCCTATGAAACATGGCAAGAATCAAATCACGAGGCAGTACGCTGCTTGAAATTCCCAAAACATATTTGGCTTGTCTCCTCTGATCAGCGAGATCGGCACAGTGGAGAGTGAACCACGGGGAGAGTCACTGCTCTCCTTCTCTGATCAGCGAGATCGGCACAGTGGAGAATGAACCACGGGGAGAGTCACTGCTCTCCTGGCAGGAGGCAGATTGCATGAGGAAAGGAGAATCTTGCCTGAATTTTCACACAACTTTGGGGGTTTTCTTTTTTTAATGGAGTACATTTATTGTCCATTCTACCAGCCACATGTGATAGTGTCAGAAACGGAAAGAAAAATGCTGAAGCCTTGTTTTACACTGGCTTCAAGACACATCAACGTTTCATTATTTAGTTTTAACTGTTTGGTTAGGTTTGTGGGGTTTTTCGCATTAGGGAATTCACAAGATCTGTCCTATTTCTATAATGAAAGGGGATACTTAACTAATTATACTTTGCTGTCTGTACAAATAATCTTCTCTTTAATGACCATAACATATATATTCAGGGAAGAGAAATGCAGATTGAAGTGATACTGGTGCTAATATCAGAGCTGTTTCTATGCTTTCTTAGGACTCACAGGCAACCTTCACGCATGCCAAAAATACAACAATGCTGTGTAGCTAAAAGGTAGTCAGCCCTCATGTGACCACCGAGTTAATTTTTCTCCAGTATAATTTATCACAGGCTTATAAGCCAAAAACATAGCCCATTGTTCCACGACTTGTATTTGGCCATGTCTGTAACTGAAAGAATTCAAATGCTTACTCTCTAAAATGAGTACTACCGTACCATCTTGACAGTTAAGCACCACCACTAGGCGACAGAGTAAAGACATTGAGAAAGACAGAAACAATTTATGGGCATTTCACGTGACAACTGTTTCAGGCTTTCCACAGGCTCATACAGAAAGTAGGCTGCATTTTGCTGATATTTTAAGGGCTCCAGTAATGAAACAAATGACAATATACTTGGAGAAACTTCCTCAATGCATACTCTTGGAAAAATAATATATTGTCTGCTGCAACTGTCTGACCTTTTCTGTATCAATGATGAATCCATCTCGCTGAAGCAAGACTCCTATATGTAAGAAAAAAAAGTCACGTTCAAGGTGCATTATGATAACGCTATGCAGCACACAACAGGATGCAGGAAGGCATAAGTAGAGGAGACAATGGAGGTAATAGTTTTCTTCCTTCAGCAAATTTCATGTTTAAGTTCTTCAGCAAGAAAATAAATATCAGAAGCAACAAAGGCTTACATAACTAAACCAAAAGCTTTATGCAGTGTTTAAGAAAAAATAGTTTGTTGGAAACCTAGTCAGGGAAATATATTTTATGGATAAAGAGTAAAACATCCAGTATTCTTAGCATACAAGCAAAAAGAGAAGACTGTATAAGATGAAGTGAGTATTGCTTTGAGGCACTGGGCAGTTCCTTCAGTGCAGTGGTGTTGATTTACATTACGTTTCCACAAACAATGGCTAAAAGGAGCCTTAATCTTATACTTTCACAGGGACACTCAGAAACAAGTCCTCGTGGCCACGCTTGTCACAGGGGGGAAGGCTGCGCAGGGCCATAGGCGCTATCGCGGGTGGGGGGGCAGAGGACACTGCCTGCGGAGTGAGTCCGTCTCGTTTCGGTTCCGGCTTTCTTCCCTGGGCTCGACCTAGAATGCCACCAAGCATGACGCAGAGCAAATGAGAGACAAAGAGAGGAGAGAGACCCGCTGATGCAAAAGTTTAGGTCGCTTACAGTTTGGTTTATTCACAGATCTGGGAAACCAAGAATAATTTTTTTCTTGAGAAATTTTTCATTTTATGAAGGGATTGGATTTTGGGTGTATAAAACATAACCATAAACTGCAAGTAAAACAAATACAGGATTTTCTGATCTAGGTAAAATAGCACTTCAATGCATGTGAAAATATTGAATATTGATTGTATAGAAATAAGGATGTATTCAAATTGAAACAAAAATTGGGAAGGATAATAAGATTTAATAGTTTTGCCGTAGCAGGGCTGAGTAAAGACACTGCACACGTATTAGAGATTCCCATCAAAGGAGAATTACGTCTATGAAGAATGGCAAACACTGAAATGCTTCAGAGCATTAGAGAAGACACAGCTACCTCGGTAACCAATAGCTGCCATTTGGTTCCAAGAGCTGAATTTGATGGCATCCCGTCTAGTATATTTGCTGAATACAAAATTAGTTGCAAAGGTAGTTTTAGCCTATTCTCTAATAAAAAAAAAAAAAAAAAAGAATTTGCCTTCCACCTGCTTCACACACATAAAAAAAGGGAAACAAAAAATCTGTTTTGAGCTGTACACTGCAGAAACCCTTACTCTGCTTAAGATTCCAAACTGTATACCCAGCGACTCTGTAAATTAATTGCATTTATAGGTTTCTTACTTCTTAGTCCAACAAATGAGTAGGTTAGCTATCTGTATCACTAGCAAGTTTACTTGCCATCTCAATCATAAAAGT
Source organism: Aptenodytes forsteri (assembly GCF_000699145.1). Classification (NCBI taxonomy): domain Eukaryota; kingdom Metazoa; phylum Chordata; class Aves; order Sphenisciformes; family Spheniscidae; genus Aptenodytes; species Aptenodytes forsteri. The sequence continues at coordinate 1,046,269 of NW_008794447.1, read as the reverse complement.
GAAAAATGCATTAACAGCATTCTAAAGTAGTTCTAAATAGACGGTTTATGAAACTAGTAATCCAAGTGTATGAAGAGTCTTATTTGAATAAAAGTTACATATCTAGTAACAGAACTTCCGAGTTCAATGTAATACTGGACTGAATGGTTGTGTTCAGTTTTGTTTATCTTCCTTAAAAATGACAAGACAGAAGTATTTGCTTTTGAAACAGAAGAGGACATGTCAGGGGGGGAAGAGTAAACTGGGCACCTGGATAAACAAGTGTCTCATTTAGCCCAGTTAAGTAGAGAGTAATTTAGTTACTCTCTGGAAATGACAGTTAATTGTGGGAACTCAGCACAGACTATGTAGTTTTATGAAAAGACTAGAAACTAACACAGTTCAGTATTTCTACATATACCAAATAAAAGGTCAGCAACTACCAGAGACAGACATTGGTCCATAGGTGATGTGCTTATTACTATTCACTTTCTTACACGTTATATACCTTTATTGTTCTGGAGATACTTAAAGCGCATTTTATGGCTGCATTTGATGTTGCAGGTAATGCTATATAATGGTATTTAATGTAGACATAAACCACAGGATATTCAATTTATACTTTCTAGAATATTAAAAAGGTTTAAACAAAATTTTGTATTTTCCATTTTTATTGGGTTCCTACGGAACATTAGGGAAAAAAATACTCAGTGGTATGACTATCTTTCATAGACCCAATGCACAGATTTATTTCTCCCTAAGGTCCAACTACCTGAGCCAAAACAGAGCATCCCTATCCTCACTGCTTTCTCTACTTTTCTACCAAAGCTGTAGCAGAACTTTACATTTCTCCACTCCTCGGCCACCCAAATTCAGAGACAGGTGCCCTAATCCAGGTCAGTTTGCTCAAATGCCTCCAAAACATCCTCATAGACAAACTGATGAAGTATTGACTACATAAACGGACAGTGAGGGCAACTGAATATTGGCTGAACTGCCCTCTACTCAGCACTGGGGAGGCACAGCTGGAGTGCTGGCACCAGTGCTGGGCATCCCAGTACAAGAGAGACACAGATATACTGGAGAGGGACCAACAAGATGGGCCATTAAGACAATTAAATGCTTGGAGCATCTGACATACGAGAAGAGGCTGAGAGAGCTGGGACTGTTTGGCCTGGGGAAGAGCAGGCTTTGGGGAGATCTTATCACAGTGCATAAATACTTCACGGGGGTGAGCAAAGACAACAGACTCTTCTCAGCAGGGCCCAGTGACAGGGCAGGAGGTAAACTGAATTATAGGAAGTCCCACTTAAACATCATAATAAAAATGATAATAAGAAAGTGGTTGTGCGGGGTTTCTTCCCCCCCCCCCCCCCTTTTTTTTTTTTTTAAACTGTTGGGGTGGTCAAATGCTGGAGCACGTTGCCCAGAGAGGTTGCAGAGCCTCCACCTGTAGAGAGATCCAAAATGCAACCGGACATGGCTCTGAACAACCTGCTCTAGCTGCCCCTGCTCTGAGCAGGGCACTGGACTAGATGATCTCCAGAGATATCTTCCAACCTCAAGCACTCTGTGAAAGATACAATGAAGTGTGCTGTGTAAGTAGATATGATCTAATATACTGGGACAGATAACAAGGCTCATATCCCAAAACACATTGGTATGGGGGAAGAAGGAAAGAAAAGGCACTAGTACTTTGTATATAGCCACTCATCTTCTAAGGCACTGGCTCCAGGATATGCTTGAAATTGTCAGTCACAGTAGCTGCCTAGAGTCAGAAGTGGACTTGAATGCTTAGCTATCCATTTATCATGGATATTTTGGTTTACTTGATTAAAAAACAAAAACACACACCTACACTGTGCATTTGCTTTCTCCAGTTCATGGACCCGTGGGTACGTGTGTACTGCTTCAAACTGAGGGTTAAGATCAAGGGAAAGATCCTACTATTCAGCAGATGGTGGGAAGCATGAGCAGGTGGGAGATGAGCTACAGCATGCAGGGTGATTTTGGCAGGTGGTGGGCAGGCTGAGCAAGCAGGGCTTAGTCACACTGCTCAGGAGAAATCCAGAGAGTGCCTAGATAAAGGAGCATGCAACATTTTGAGTGGCGGAGTTAACCAAGGAAAAGGTAGGGAGAGGGATCACACACATTGGCTGGAAGCACCTCACGATGGGATGGATGGGTCTGTATCGTCCTGAGAAGGGATGAGCTTCTCTAAGGTGCATTAGTCTAGAGAACAATAAGGTGCGAAAGAGTGCTGGGATTCTGCAGTTAAGCCAATTTAATCAAAGCTTGGACTTCTAAGTATAAGATGCTGCAGGATAGAGGTGGGGGAATATCCAAAACCCAGACAGACAAGAAGGACCTGCAACTGACGTTTCCTCCTTTTAATCCTCTAGAGGAGAAAATGATCACTCCATCAATACCAGATCCTGGCCATATTAAGGTATCTGACCAGGTTTCCCAGAATCCAAAACCTCTTTGTAGTACAGCCTCCTCTGTCTTTTTCCTGAAACTGCAAGTTTACCTTGAAAGAAAGGGATATTTCCAAATTCTCTTGAAGAAAAGCACAGCCACTGTTAGTCACCTCTCCTTGAAGAAATATACAGATATTGAGTATCCATTATTGTCTTTATCTTCATTACAGACCTACACCAGGAACATTACACATGTCCATGAAGTCCCCAGTCAGTAGCAATGTAACAGTGTGTTGCATAATTTTACACTTTCCTAGTAACCATCCCACCTCCTCTTGCCAGATCCAGCTGGGATGGCTGAGGGCAGACCTAGAAAGTATCTTCTGTGCTCTCCCTTGGCTGTCCAGTGATGCTATGACCTTCTAGGCACATTCGATGCTCTGTAAAGAGGGTTTGAAAATTCATCATTAGTGTAAGGTTAGTAAGTTCGCTAGTATCGTGCCAATAGTGTACGAAGAACAAATGCAAGATATTAGAATTATATGGAGAGATGTTTGCTAAGAATTCATTCAATCCATTTTAACTATCTGATGTTTATTAACAAACACAATTATTATATATTAATTCCTGAGTTATCTATTGTTAATAGTATTAAAACAGAGGGTGCTTTATTTTTGTATTAATGGCTTTATTATTAAGGTTTCATACTTAAGAATAAGTTGTAGTAAGTGTTTGATTATGCCACATTTCACTCTTATTCATTGCTTGCATTCAAAATAAATAGCTGGGTTTTTGCTTAAGCATCTCAAAATCCACTAAACAGTAGGTATTCGTAAGACGTTAGTACTGTTTCCAGTTTCTCTCAGCCAAGATCATAACCCAGTTATCTGTAGTCATCATTCACAACTGAAGCCAACTTGGCAGTTCTTCAGGGTTTCTATTTAAAAAGGACTCTAAAACAAATGAAATGGGATGCTGGGGAAGAAAGCAAAACACCCTGCAATTTTAAAAGAGATAACAACTTATTTACTTTGCACTGTTGAAGTGCAGCTGTAACTTTATCTTAGCAGCAGTTAAAGTTATCTTCTTTTTGGAGAGGTAAAGAAAGAGGTAGACTTCATGTTTTTGTTACTCCTTATATTGTACAAATCTGAAATTAATTGAGCCTCCTGAAAGACCGAAATAGGAATTACTTTGTAGAAGGAAGAATCGCAAGAAGGGAGAAACTCTGGATTCTTTTCAAGAGATTATTTCTGCAGGAGTATTCAAAATTTTCAAACTCTTTCAGCTGTGATTTACTGAGGGGGGTAGAATTTGTCTTTATTATGGCAATAGCTTTTAATACTGGGAATAATCAAAAGGTGACTATCATACTAACAAGACCTGCCTGATGAATCAGGGCAGGCATTTGTTATCCAAACTTACTCTCATAGCAGTTGCCAGGAGCTGAGCTGGGGCAAAAACTCATGTCTGACTTTAGACACTGTTTTAGCATCAGCACTGTTTGACCAAGAAGAGAAAGAGTTTTGCTTAAGTGTTACAGGCTTTCTGGAACGTACTCTGATTTCACTTGTGCTCGATGTCATGCTGACCTTGCGAAAGCACGTATTTCATGGAAGTGCATTATTTTTATGTTTATTATGTAAGAATATGCTCCCTTTTCTTTTTTGTTTGGACTCTGTGCTGTTATACTTGTGTAACCCCAGTGGCTGCTAATTGACAGTAGCAATAGACAGAAATTAAAGCCCTTCTAGCAGATTATTTTTTTCTTAAGACATTACAAATCATGTTTTACAGTGCAGCAGTGGGATACGTTCTGAATCTTTTCAAATATTCCATTTCCATCACAGAACTACTTTATTTTTTCATAAAGGATTTAAAACTCTGGCAGTGGCCTCCACGGGTTGACATTTCAGCTCCAGAATATGCAGTTAGATGGGCTGTGTCTCTAACCAGCAGATCACTGAGGCATCTGAGAGTCAGCTCAAACCATGTGCCACATCCTGGGGACCCACCCGAGAGCAATGCCTGGCCTCTGGAGCCACAGTCAAAGTGGCAGCCAAGATTTCAAAGAAAATCTGTAGAAACTGGTAAAAAAAAAAGCATAAGTATTATTTATACATGGCATGCCAGATATTATAAGGGGAGGTAGTGGAATAGCTTTCCTCCATGCTTTTTAGGGTCAAAGCTACAGGTGTCATTTTACTTTGCTTTTAAAGAACCATTTCATTGATTATCCAGAGAAAGCCATCTGACAAACCTCTGGAGCTGCCCCAAACTCAGCAGGGAGTTCGTCTGGTACGACACAGCATGATGTCGCTTGTGTTGCTGGAGTGCCATTCGCATTTTACTACGTATCTCAAGTTGTGTGGATGAATACACTGGTAGTCATTGCAAAAGAGGCAAGTCCAGGGAACAAATCTAAAGCAAATCAGCTGCTGAATTTAGTCTGTAGTTCAGAATAAGGTAAACTACTCTGAACTGAGTTTTTATTACATCCATTACGATGGTATTTTATATTTACATACATAAATTCAGCACAACTGGACGTAGTATGACTCCTTCTATTTATTAAAGAACAAGCCTGCTTTTTCTAAAAACATCTAAAAACCCTTTAACAAGCCTTGCAGAAGCATTTTAGGGGGGGGGACGGGGTGGCAGCAGAGACAGTTTAGTGGAAGATGACAGACATTAGCAACACTAAGGTAATGCTACGTGGCAAAATGAAGACTTTTGCTTAGACCTTGTAGTCTCAGAGATCTTATTTGAATCGAAGTTGCAGTTTTTCCAACTCTTCATTCTGGTCTCTTCCTCTTTCCCCCCCTTTCTGTCACCCAACCTTCCTTACCAATCCTCTCGCTTTGGTCCTGCATTCTGTTATGCAACTCTCTACTTCCAAAACTCGCTTTCTAATTGAATCCTTTCACCCATTTCTCCACTGATCCCTAGTCAAAAACTCCTAGAAGCTGCCCAGAACTGCAGATGGATGGGGGGGAAAAAAACCAACAAACAAAGCAATACAAGGAAACACCTCACACCCCACAAAACAACAAAAAAACCCTGAAAACAGACACAAACACACACCCCCAAACGTCCATTTGAGGCCTCTATGCTTCACCACAAGATAGCAGTCTTAAGGTTTCAGCAGCTGCATCTCTAAGGCATCCGAAATTCACATTCACATGCACATTCCCCAGTTTAAAACAAACACACACAATTCATATGGAAGCTCACAGAAGAGCAAAACCCCTGAGCTGTTCCCTCGCAGACTCCCTCGCCAGCACCAAGTCTCCCTACAAACCGCAGCTGCCGAAATAACGCAAGAGCCCTGCAGAGTTTTCAGCCAGATGAAAGGATACTTACCCAGCTTTGGTTGTAGAAAGATGTTCTGCCTGTTATTTAGCAACAAAGGGTAAAAAGGGTAGGGGAAATCCTATCTGGCACAGCAGCTTGAACTGAAACAGTTGCTGTTTGCTTGCAAAATAGCAACTGAAATACTCTTGTATGGAAAAGCATTAGTTTTAACACCGAACGCTACCACTTCCATTTATATCTTGGTTGTTTATTTCAAGGGATGATTGCCATAGTTGCCATTTAATGGGGAGATAACTGAACTAGAAGAAATCTTAAAAGGAAATCCTTAAGTACATTGACTGATCAGCTCTACTGTTAAAAAAACCCAAACAAACAAACCAACAACATTACAAGGAAAGAACAAGAGTAAAGAAGAGAACCCTAGAGGTGTTGCTAGAGTACCCTAGGCTCATGCCTCCCTATTTTATAGATCTCTTGATGAAGGTTTCTCTGAAGTAAGGGAAGAGGATTTTGCCGCAGCAGCAACTTTGCAGGGTTTGAGAGTTCCTCCCCCCCCCGCCCCCAGCAAACAAGGTTCACATCTCCCTGAAGATCTCTGAAAGGGAAAACCGACTGGCACCACATCTCAGCAGCTACATTATCAACAGTTCACTTAGAGACTTTCTGAGGTGAGAAAAGTAAAAATCAACCATACTGAAAGACTGCCTCTTTTCCGGAGCCCAAGTATGTCATCCATAGGATTGCTTGCATAAATTAGACACATTTAGCCATTTTGCTCCATATGTCCATGCTCTGAAGGAACAAATTTACAGAAGTTCACTGGTTCTAACTGCTGTAAATTAAAAAGCTTACATAAAAAATGCTACCATGCTTTCTGTTGGCTGAATTAATTACATAAGATTATGTGACTTGAAAGGTAAAATGTAGAAAATACATTTTTCAAGTTTAGCCAGATAACAAGTGATGAATTATTTTGGTCACAGAGTTCACTTTAAATTAGAAATTAAGATTTTAGTAGAAAAAAATAAAAGAAAACATAGTTCAAAGCTTACATAAAAAATGCTACCATGCTTTCTGTTGGCTGAATTAATTACATAAGATTATGTGACTTGAAAGGTAAAATGTAGAAAATACATTTTTCAAGTTTAGCCAGATAACAAGTGATGAATTATTTTGGTCACAGAGTTCACTTTAAATTAGAAATTAAGATTTTAGTAGAAAAAAATAAAAGAAAATATAGTTCACTGAAAAGCTTATTTTCTACTGTTGCTGGCAGTTCAAGTTAAAATTAAGCTACTCACTTGAGCATTCTCACTCAAATATCATCTCTGTACTGAATAAACTCATATGACCTGAATATGTTGCATCTGCCAGTAGGCAGTAAGTGCTAAAAGGCAATAGACTGGAATTACTGAAGGAGCTGCAGAAAACAGTTATAAATGAGAAAATATCTTGAATGGCATTTGAGACAAGTCTAACATGTAAAACATGCAGGAAACACCTATCAACGAAGAACAGGAAAAAATGAAAATGAGTGTTATGTCCATTTATATTCAAGATACAGCCCTTGGGACTAGCTTGGAACCTCTTGAAAAAAAGGACTTTTTTCCTTCCCTTCTCAAGAAAAATGCATAGCTTTTCTCACTCACTTAAAATCATAGATCAAGATGAAATTGCAGATGTTGCTTTCCATGACTGGGACATTGTTATCAAGGAAGGAAAAGGCTTCTTTAAGTCAATTTAAGTGTATATATACAGTTATGTATTATAAATGAGTTTTTTCACCATTTCAGAATTATAGTTCTTGCTTTCTAACTCCTCACCAGTTTAAAGGCACTTTTCTTTCCGATTGTCATCCTGCCAAAAACAACCCATTAGGGCAAAGTGGAACACACGATGCTCAGGACAAGCAAAAAGCTGATTTTTCCACAGCTTCGAAAAGCTTTGAAGTTGAGGCTAAAATTGAGAGTCTTTGTGCTGTAAGAGTTGACTATCTAAGCTTCCTTAGTCTTTAATTTTCCTTTTCTATTTACCCAAGACTAAATTTGGTTTTGAAACCAATGTACCAAAAGCAGGCACAGATAAGCAGACAAGAGTCCACCCTCTCTCTTCTGCCGCTGGCAGCTCAGAGCTGTTACTTGCCTGTCTCTTGTGCAGTTATAAGGGACACTCAGTCTGGAAGGAAGCCGAGAGCTTGTTGTTGGCCTTATGCTCAACTGAGAATTAATGCAATACCCGTTACGGGACCATTAACTCTCAACAAGAAGGGGAGAAATACGTTCAGCTTGAGGGAGATTCAGGCCTTTAACAGAAGTGGGAACCTAGGGCAGAAAGAAAAAAGGGGTATTGCTCCCAGAGGGCTCACAGTATCTGCTGCAGTTGATACTTGCCACTTGCTACCCAAAGGGGAGATGGGGAGGATAAATTTTAATAGGATGTACCGAACCAGAGCCCAGCAATGAAGTTACCAAACCAGAATGGAGTTGTTCACTGAAGGCTTATAGTCTATTAGCGACTAAAGCTGTCGAAGACCCTGTCTTAGCATATCCATGTGTACTATGATGAATTACTCTCCGTTCATTATAATAATGATTTTAAAACTTCAGCAGGACCCACAAAACTTTTAAAGCATGTTTCCCTCCTTTCACCAGAATGGGAATATTAATGAGATCACCATCATCTGGAGCATAAATAGTGTATGCATCACTTGGCATGTTACCAGAAGTTTGGGTGGGGTGGGGGTTTTTTTGCAGTGCAATACTTATTAGTGGGATCAGTTACAGTGCACCTTGGAAATAGCTGTTTCCATATTATTCATATACATGCTTTCTAGGAGAAGAGCAAAGAGATGCAGAAAAGAGACAAAGATATTTTAGTTCGTAGGGAAGTTGCAGAGTTGGGGGGAAGTTGCCTTTTTCAGTATCTTTTTTTTTTTTTTTTTTTTTTTTTAAGGTTATTATTAAAAATAGGTACTTTGTAATTCAACAGTAGGCTGCAGCCAGAGAAAGATAAGGATGGAAAAAACAAAAAAAGAGGGTGGGCATAGGAAAATTTAATCCAGATTCCTGAGAGGAAGGAGGTAGCTTGGGGACTAGAGGCAAGATAAACTATTTGGCACAAGCATGCAAAAGGCTGACAGATGTTAATGGGAGTAAAGCTATTCTTCATCAGTCCAGCTAATCAGCAGAGAGCACGAACCACGGAGTCAGCACCGAGGGCTGACATCCCAGGTGAGGGAACCAAGTGCAGCTATGCAAATGCTCATCCATGATTTGATCTCTGCTTACAGAAGGTGACAACAAAGAGCTCTCCATTTAGAAAGCATTTCCTTGCTTAGATTAGCAATGTGTAAGCACTAACGGAGGAGCTGCCGTTTAAAAAAAAAGATGGTCTGGGTCAGGGGCTTTTCGATGAGAGAAGTACAGTTAGCTTATTCTAAACCAGCAGCTTCGCCCTAGAAGTGGCTATCCACTGCAAGCAGGCTTGGCTGTGAGCTGGACCGTGACAGTTTGGACTGCAGATTAGCAGTATATGTCACAAAGAAGTCCTGTGATTTGTCTTTTGAGAGAGGGGGGGGATAGGGAAAGAACAATTCACTGAAACTTGCAGTTTAAATTGGGGCGGGGGGGGGAGCACAAGTCACCTAAGGGCAACACCTGATTTAAACCCGAGTCACAACAGATCTCAGTCATAACTTTTATTAGTGTTTCAACCAGGAGACTTACTTATTTACTGAGACGTTTGAGAAACAGATGACATCTTACAGGCCTTCTTTGAAGTGGATTTTGGTCTTCAGGTGGTCCAGCCAGCAATTACTTCACACCTCTCCCCGTTTCTCTCCATTCTCAATGTAAAGAGATACCCATTTAGTTTTGATTCCTCCTAAATCACTTTCTTTTCAGGTCACTTACAGAATACAGGATATCATTCTACGCTTATAGCTTTGATTTAAAAGCAGTACAACCTTTAGGCTCTAGAAGTATTATGTATTTAGCATCTTTTTCATCAGCAGTATAATCCCCCTTCCTGTTACTTACTCAAGCAATATTAGTTAACATTCACCAGTACCACAGCGGCACAAATTGCGAACAGAAGCACATCTTGGAAAAATCAAATCAACAACAACAAAAAAAATCATGTAGAAAGCACGCAGACTGTCACAACAGATAATTGTACAACACATGCCTGGGAAATTCCATTTCTTATGGAGGTCCATATATAAATAAAGCTTTTTCAAACACTTGTGACAGGGGCTAAAGGCAAGAAATAAACTACCCAACCTCCTTGTAGGGTAAATAATCCTGTCCTGTCTCACTAATATAAATCTCAATAAATAAGGAAGTTTTACATACCAAGTCACGTTCACAGAAGTGCACCCATTTGCGGGAAGGTGGCATATAATAGTTTTACTAAAAACACACATTTGAAAATACGCCTCAGACGGCAAGGATGAATACAAACATAGAAATGGAATTCAAGTTTTGTTTAATAGAAGGTTATCTTAGGGTTTCATCAACCTGTAACCACGAACCCATGTGCAACGCACACTGCAGTCCGCTTGCCTATCTTTTACCCACAGCAAACACAGCATGCTCACCTCTGCATTACAGCAGAAAGCTTCAGAGACCCCAGAGGTGACTTGCTGCCTCGCAGGCTCTGTCCCCCACGCGTTCAGACGTCAAGACTGAACAGCAAAGCCACCTCCCCAACGTCTGGTAACACCCTCGCAGGAATCAATAGCGACAAGGCTAACTGAACGCTTGAAGGAAGGACCACGGAGTGTATGGGTATCACCACAAGGCAACCTCATGAGCACACCAGCTGCAAGACTCTGTGCTGTTATTCCACAGGAAAGAGCAAGTAATTTGAACGGGCAAGCTCCCTGGAGAAAGGTGGGTAAGGTACCACCCATAGCTCCAGTATATAGATCGTAACACGGTCAGCTTTCAAAGCTCTATGTTTTTAAGGTTTCACAGAACCAGAAATACATTTCACCTCTAAACAGAAATTCAAGTCAGAATTTATTTTTAGACAAATGCAGAAAGCTATTACTACTATTGACACCTAAATGAAAGAGTAGAAGTAACATGTACTGTTTGGCATACAACTAAGCTCCATTATGTTCAGAGATGCTGTAATTTCAGTTGAAGCAATATCCTGGAATTTCTCATTTCATTTCTGGGTTCAGTAGTTATTGACCATGTATTTTGAATCCCAAGCTCATTTTTTGATTTCTGACTAGGGATTTTTCACAGTGAGATAATATTAACTTAGACACATTTTTTACATGTTTACTTTCAGTGAAATGTATCTTACTAGAAATGCACAACTGTCCTTCTGGGGTTTTTTAGGCTTACTGGATTTAGCCTTAAGTGACAGAGCCCAAAACAACACATCTACTGCTTTCCCCAGGGAATGAGAGGATCCCATAGAAAACCGAGTTTAAAAACATGAGCAGATTTTGGTTTTGTGTGTGTTTTTGTAATTGAAACTTGCTTGTCTGTATCCACGATGTCCATTCATCGCTGCCCTCTTTCAAAGCTTGAATCAAGTCTGATGCCTGAAGAGAATGATTTCTAAGAGGAAAATTCTGCTGCTTTTCAGAAATCTGACGTTTACTTCCAATTTTTAAATCTCAACCCTTAATGAGTGATAATGAGCATTGGAAAAGGCACAAGGAGAATTTTTGATGCAAGATCAGAGGCAACTCAGAAACTCAAGGACACTTGATAAGTCAGAATTTACCTAATAAACGAGCTGCATTTTTTATGTATTTTGATTATGTTATACTTCGCTTTAGTTTGGACTTTCATGACAGTTGAAAGCAAAGTTATCTTTATCACAGAAACATTTAAAATTAAATTGGTTTGAAAAACAACTAAGATATTAAATTGTAAATCATTCTAAAGTTTCACAAGAACAAAAGGTCAGATGCATAGCTTATGTAAATTAGTGTTGCCTTTTTGATGCTAATGGAGTTGTACTAGTTTCAAGTGAGGATTTGGTCTGTAGTGCCCTGAACTTCACATTTAAAAACACTTTCTTGTAAGATCTGCCTTTCTCTAATCCAGATCTGTCACATAAATTTAGTGGGGAAACCACAGATATCAAAACAAGAGCAAAGAAAGCAGAACTGCATCAAATCTAAGTCCAAAATGAAAATTTCTCCTTTAAACCTGTCTCTCCATCCTCCCTCATTTGTTCTTTCTTCATTTTCACCACTTCTAGCAATCCCACTTCTCCATATATTCTCCAAACGCAAGACTTAACTGTCAACTTTACACTATTTCTCCATCACAATTTACAGGTTTTTGGTGTTGTTTTTTTTTTTTTTTTTAAGAAAGTTACACCTGGAGTCCAGGCACATTGTGAGTCACGCTAAAGCTGTCTGGAAACTTGACATTAGATGGGATATAGACATTAGATACTTTATTAGATATAAAGTGCCACAGACATACAGACCACTTGCTTTAAAAGAATTTCTATGATCAAGAGAGTTGCTGAATGAAGAGCTGCTGTAGACAGGTTATGATTTGTTTGATATCTGATCTAGTACAGGACATGTTAATTGGGGGGATAAAGTTAGTTAAAAAACTTGAAAACCTGCATATCTAGAAGCTGTACATATACACACATGCAGTTTGACCTAGCACACTTAAACAGGCTTGCATGTTTCAGTAAATGTATAAAGTGTGCAAGCATCTCAACAGTAGCCAAATTCCAGTGGTATCATCTCAGAGACTTTCAATGAAAATAGCTAAATGAAGCCTCAAAATTGTATGTCATTAAGTTATAGGAAACAGAGCCAAAGGGAATAGAAGCTCATAATGGGGGGGGGGAGGGGGGAAAAAAATCAAATCTCTAAGCCACTGCCTGTGTTTTCCTATCAAAAACTTTGAACAAATGCATTCAATGATCTTTTAAAGCAGTGCTTTGCTATGTATTTCATAAAAAAAGACTTCCCGAAGCCTAGCTCATATACACTACCCCTACTCGAGTATAAAGGACAAAGTTCTTCAAAAGAGGAAGAGAGCATTTCTGATGACTTTGTGTCATCCAAGTCTCACTTCTTCTAGATTCAGCAGACCCCCAGATTTTGCATCTGGTAGGTATAAGGAAAGAGAGGAAGAGGAGAAAGGAGGAAAAAGCAAACAGTAAGTGGTTTAAATAGACAGAATTAAGCTAAAGTGTGCTGCCCAAACCTGAACATACTGTTCTGTAAAAGGGCTTGCCAGTGCTGAACAGACAAGAAGGATTACTTAGAGATGGATGGCATCCTGTTCACTGCTTCCAGTCGAAGCTTTACATTTTACAAAGACATTTATCAAGATGACTCTTATTCTCAGCCTGTGGCCTAGTGTTCTTTCCTGCAGATCTTCTACCTCACTAGTTATTCATATTTGCATTTATGCAGTAGAAATTCAGCTGGAACAAACTTATACTTAAATTGTTGTCAATTCACATAATATTCCTTTCGGGACACCCTGCACTTCAGCTATTCCTGTCTGCACCTGCCATTCTCCCTACAATAGCAGAATCCAGTAATTCAGTAAGCTTAGTGATTTTTCTATTCTACAAGTTATTAACAAAAAATATTGAACAGAATTTAGGAAAGACCCATGAAAACCACACCCTATCTATCTTTGAATCTGACAGATTAATACTCTCAGACTATGCTTCTCCTAATTAGTTTTGAACTCACCTAGACACAGTTTCCCTCATTTGCTTATGAGAGTATCATGCTGCCATGGTTAAACCCCAGCCAGCAACTAAGCACCACCCAGCTGCTCACTCACTCCCCCCC
>NW_008794447.1:1020361-1032521 GCF_000699145.1 Aptenodytes forsteri | reverse complement strand
CATATGGTGTGGAATATCCCTTTGGTCAGTTGGGGTCAGCTGTCCCGGCTGTGTCCCCTCCCAGCTTCTTGTGCACCCCCAGCCTGCTCGCTGGTGGGGTGGGGTGAGGAGCAGAAAAGGCCTTGACTGTGTCAGCACTGCTCAGCAGTAACGAACACATCCCTGTGTTACGAATGCTGTTTCCAGCACAAATCCAAAACACAGCCCCATACAAGCTACTAGGAAGAAAATTAACTCTACCCCAGCCAAAACCAGCACACACACAAGTACTCTAGACTTTACAGCTTCTCTTTGGTCTGCAGGGCTCATTACCCAAGCATAGAAGCAAATTAGATTGACTTGGCATAATTTAATCTCAGCAAGTCCACATTACCTTCTTAGTGCTTAAACTCTCCTAATATTTCTCCAGAAATTGAAGGTGACTTGACTGCAACTCCGAGACCTCTGCTCAAACACAGAAAGCGCTCATTTTAAAGAAAAAACAGAAAGCACACAAGCATGAAGAACTCTTCAATTCTTCTTTCCCTTCTATTCCACCTGCTAATTTTTTTTTTTTTGTAGCTAATCATGGTATGGTTTTATTGTCACAGAAGGATCCTCATTGTAACTATTTATATTAATAAACAACCCCACCTCCTGCACTCCCCCACTACTGTTTCACGGCTGTTGATCAAGCCCTACTATGAATCTTCAGAGATCCTAGAAGGGGACCAACCCGTGACCCCACAGGACCACCACACGACTGGATCACATTGTTTAATCAAGATTATAATAACATTGCAAATAACATTTTGTACGTCTGAAAGAGTCATTGCTTCCTCCCTCAAGGCAAAGAGCATTGTTACTTCCTTAGTCCAAAGAGGATTAGGCCTAAAAAAACCCCTAGCATCAGGATATTTTCTAAGGTACAATGCACTGGATGTTAAGTGTCAGTCTTCAGGATGAAAACTCATGGTTCCGACACAATCTGGCATGTATTAGTTCCCCCCTTCCACGAAGTCTCTAATCTGAGTTTACTCAAACTTGATTAATTGTTTAAAAATACTTTCAATTTAGTGATCTATATATTTGTGCTATACACACAACATACAGAATTCCAGCTAAAATAGAACACTGCGTGACATTTCTTCTCCTTTAAAGTTTTGCAAAAATAAAGCTTTAAGATCTTAAAAATAACACAACATACAAACTGGCTCCAAGTGAATAATTTAATGCAAAGGGTAAATTAAAGTTTGAATAGCAGAAATAGGCTAGAAAGGGGAGGGGGGAGTAGAAGAAACAAGCATTTTATTTTCTTCATGCCTGGATAAGCAATTTGGCCATGAAACTGAAGTCATCCATCATCCATATTACCAACACCACTCGTGCTCAGGGCAGCTGTTCTTCAGGTCAATTGTTTGAGAATCTCTAAAAGAGAGGCAGTTTGGGTGAAGAAGTGACCCAAATAATTTTGATGTTAACAGGTACTCTGCTTCTAGAAGATGTCAGGATTGTAGGAGTCTCATCTTTTCCTCCCCACTAGTACCGATTTTAGTGCTGGGAGGAGCAAAGTGGGCAGTGTACTTGATAATCCACTTAGTACAACACTGATCTTGAGGACTGCCACTGGCGATACACAGCCATATTCTCTCCTGAAAGCCAAACAGCAAGGCTTGTCCCAGTTCCTATATCATTGTTACCATATCACTGTTCACATACAAGTGACCGAGCATGTCTGTGTATCAGAAGTATCATTATCACCTATGAATGTAATAACCTTTAATAACTTCAGAGATCCGGGCTTTGAGAGTACTAAGCAGCTTGTGAATTTACAGGAAAGTAAAGGTCAGAAATTTCTTATTGCAAGCATGAAATCTATTTGTTTAAAATAACTGACAATTATTAAATACAAGAGATCTGTACATATGGAACCCCTATTGACAGGTTCCTCTGTGAAGAAAAAGAAACCCCAATCATTGTGCTCTCAGAGACTCAAACTGTTATTCAATTCAGACTCGATTTTTTTCATATGCTACAAACCTTCAAAGGTAATACAAATACATTTTTTAAACATACGGAATTTAAAAAGACTGAGCAGATGATGAATTTATATGACTGTGTTTATTAAATAGAGACAAATGAGCACTTACTGTTCAGGAAATTCCTCAATAATTATGCAGATGTTTTAGACACATGGACAGCTAAAATTTCAGTTATCTAATTCAAGATAGAAAAAAGTACTGTTTCTTTCTTCACTTGTTTTGTACCTCCTAGCTAATAACTAAATATATTCACTTTTTTCATTATGTTCTTTGAAGATTAAAGACACGTCTGACTTTGTACTGGATCTGCCTGGACAGTTGACAGCCCATTAAACTAAAGTAGTACAAGCCATACATTTTAAGGTCCTGATTTCCAAAGCATACCAAAATGACTTACTATATATGTACAAGAGTACTCCTGAGACACTTTGAAATCACACATTTGAA
The DNA here is from genome assembly GCF_000699145.1 of Aptenodytes forsteri. Lineage (NCBI taxonomy): Eukaryota > Metazoa > Chordata > Aves > Sphenisciformes > Spheniscidae > Aptenodytes > Aptenodytes forsteri. The sequence continues at coordinate 1,030,053 of NW_008794447.1, read as the reverse complement.
TTTCTTCAAGGAATAGATGGGCTTCCGCTTTTGTAGCAAACTGGTTAAGCAGCAATTAAAATACCCTTATGGTCAGGAACCTTACAGAAGAAGTGCGAGGTGTGTCCATCATTAACACTATTATTGTAAAAATTCATATTAAAAGCTTTCAGCTATAGTGTTCCCTTATTTTTAATCCAAGAACACTCAGAAGCATATCCCTAGCATGAGCTTGATACTGCTGATGAACTGGTTTCTCTTTTTAACTGATAATGCACACTTTTTAACTTGATGCACACCTCATCCTGGCTTTCCCTCCTACCATTGTAGCCACACTGAAGGGGGACATAAATATTGTACTGTTCTTTTACAGCAATTCTAAAGTTTGCTTAGTTGTGATGCTCTCTTCTTATGAGCTTCCTGTAGCAATACATACAAAATGGTGAGCTCTACAGCCTTGGATTCATTTGCAGTGTGGCCCTGCTTAATTTTTTTTTCCCCTCTCCAATTCTAGTCAAAGAACAACAAGGAGGGCTTCAAACTTTAAAGAGATCTTTCATAAATATATTTCTGGCAACGTTTTTCTGGAAACACAGCTGAAGCTTTGAGGTGGATGTTGGAAGGGCCCTCAAGTTGAAGAGACAGATGCAATGTAAAGAACTACAATAGCACGTAATATACTTTTGGTTGTGGACCTGACAAAACTGTTTTACATAAAAGAATAGATTTTGAACCACAAAAGTAATCGGTTAAGCAGCTAAGAGAATGCATAACACTAATTGTCTGGTCTTTTCTCCCTGCTGCAAAGCATCCCAGTTACCTCATCCCTTTTGCAATGGGCAAGGACGCAGTTCAGTCGAGTTTCCCAGCAAACATCCTCAGTCATTAACCCAGATCATCCTCAGCTGGACTTCTCTCAAGGCTGCAGCTCAGCTCCCGATTTCCCTCAGCTCTCAAGGGAAAGCACGGGATCACATTCACACCTTCATGATTAACCTTGTCAACAGGATCGGGGGTTGCCAGGCTGACCATACACCATTATCTTACATACGGGGAGGCTGAGGGAAAGTAAATGGAGCATCAAGCATCCGTATTTGTGTTTTACCTGCTCTCAAGCAGATACCAAAAACACCCATATACCTTTTTTTTGACACTAATACACCTCCCTTGAGAGTGTCACAAAGTGTTTGCTTTTTGACTGCACAGAAAAAGTAATACTTTAAGGAGTGGATTGAAACTGATAAAGCTATTGAAAGATGTTCAGCCAACTTCTGAGATTTCTCAGTAAGGTGTTGTACTCTTTGAACATTTATCCCATTCCTAAAGAGAGGTGAATGAGAAGGAATAAGAGTGATTTTCAGCATAAACAACAGCATCTAGAAATCACGCTGTGGACTGCTGAACATAAGACAAAATGAAGCGCCCAGTTATACTCTTCCAAACTGTAATAGTTATTCTCCATTAGTACAGGTACCTTGCAAGACTTTCTGGCTAAAACACTGAGAACATACTGGCTAGGATATGAAACTCAATGCAGTTCCAATTTCTATTCAATTTGTAATAATTTAGTTCTTTGTAAAGCCAGAAAAATTTATCCTGAGTTAGCTTTTTTCCCCCTAAATAAAACTATTCTTTCATGTCTGAAACAGGACTGCCTAATCCAGTTTTTTTTGTGGGAGTATATAATATATATCTGACAAGACTACAATAACAACCATTCACTGAATCTATGCTGCATCTTTTCAGGTAAGTAGTACGTCTCAGGATTTAGAATGAGTATATTCCAGACTGTGTTAAAACCTAATTCCATGCTAGATTGTCCTACGTGTCCACATTAAGATGGCTAGAATCTGGAATTCAGAGGTCTGTATATCAAAGCTAGCTAAACTGAGTTGAAATGAGTCTACGTCTTCAAAATGAATAATTACAAAAAGTTATTAGACACTGAACAAGTTTCCATATTATCTGCTGTTCTATTTAGTGCTACTCCATAATTAAATACCTCCAAGATCTGGTCTCACATACTGTAGGGATGGATGTACATCAGACAGTATAGGCATAAGTTAAGAGAGAGTATACATATGCACATAGTATAAGTGTTTTAAGAACAAAAAAAACCCACCCAAAGTACATACACATTTAGGGGATACAAAAAAAAAAAGCCACCAAACCACAAAACAAACCAACAACCCAAAACCTGGTAACAGGCAGCAAAATAAGTAATATCAAGCCATTGTCAAATTACACATTAATTTTCATTTGAATATATGAGTCATTGTTGTTGCTGTTACATTTATATTCTAGGTCACAAAGTATCCTTGCAACTCCAGTTTGAGTTCTTCCTTATCTTCCAGTATCTTTAGCCTTTAATCAGCATAACAACTGACTGTGATTTCACTACAAATTGCATGTTTTTACCCCTGCTCCATTTCCATGGTTTTCCGTAATCAAGTATAAACACTGCCCTAGTCAAAGCATCACATCAGATACTCAAAAGTTCTATTATTTTTTTAGGACTTCCATCAAGATCTTTTCCAAAGCACCTTTATTTCAGGCCAGGCAACTCTCTCTCATAAACATAGCCCACTTTCTTTATTCCTACACATCAAACTTAACATTTGGCAGCATTTAAACAGATTTTCAAATAAGCTCATCTAAGAAATCCCATCTAATTAATTTAGATTATCATTGCGCTACATCACCTCAGCTCCCTTTGCAAGTGCTCACAGCAATTATTTCACTCCATGAAAATACTGAATAGCGTAAGGTCAGGAACAGGCCACCACCAACATACACTGAAAATACCTACAGTCATATAAGAACAGTTCCTCATTGTGACTACTTGCACTAGCAGTCACATTTGATCAAACTCATTGAGCTGCTACAGCAGGCCCCACCTCAGCCGCGTTAAGGATCTCCTTTTCTGCTCTTGGGAGCCACAATGACAAAATATCTTGCTAACTCAAATGAAATATTATTTCAAAGCTGAGTTAAAACACGCATCTACCAAACTTACCTGAAGTCTTCTGCTCAGTCACATCCCCGCATGTAGCGACAAACGCTGCTTTCTCACCAATGCCACCAGCCCCCCGCGTCAGTCTCCTTTTAACAATCCCATCACCTAGGGATCTTGAGAGGATTCCTAATCAGAACAAAATGTCTCAGGGCCTCCATCATAGATCAGCTACATTTACTTTTTCATTTTCCCTGTACTTCACTTTAGATAGAGCCTGCTTAAAAAAAAAAAAAAAAAGCCAACCAAAAAACCCCCAAAACCACACCCAACCCCGCACCGTAAAATCCCTTATCTCATTGCCTGCTTCCTCTTCAGCAACAGTCTTTCTGCCTCTCTTTCTTCTGGCAGAAAACCCCTCCCAAACTCCCAGGTGCTCCATATCATCATTCAGTGAACCACCACTGAAAACCCTCGACCCCTGCAAGCAGGTGTAGGTAAATAGAAATCTAAATTGCAGTTGAAAGTGTTTTATGATAATTAAATTGACTATGCATAGGATTGGTGGGTATGTTTGTTTTTCTAAGATGTGTTTTGAATAAAATCATGTACCATATTACATTAGTCAATGCAGTTATTATCAATAAAATTGTGGTTTTATTAAAAAACAAACAAACCAACAACTTCTTTGGCACTACTAATTTCCCATAAAATTAGCTGGATGGACATGAGTTCCATTACCTACATTTATGCCTTCATACCTTGTATCGCATCAGCAGCAATTGTATAAGCACCAATGCCAAGTTACTACAGCTCTCAAAGCCATCCCACTAATCCTTTTCAGAAACTTTCACAGTATTACAGACTTCCATCACTCTTTGCTGAAACCTCACCTTACACCCCCAGCCCGTACCCCTGTCATTTGGCCCACCTGCGGAAAGGGGGACCATCCCGGCAGGCAATCGCTCTGCAGTCAGGCAGCTCACCTGCATCCCTCCATCACACCTCAGCAAAATGATTCCTCAGCAATCAGGAGGAAACCCAACCTTTGCTGTTCATCAGTAATCTCCTTCACTTATGTTCCATCTTCTGGTTTGTACAACTTGTTATTGCCAAGTTCTTGGATTTGTTTAATTAAACAAGATTTATTTTCTTGAATGCAAGTATATGTGCCTTGGGAGTACCTGATAAAATATTCTTGTGCATTCAATATATATATAGCATTCTTACACATTCATTATATATTCTTACACAGGAAAATACATGATTTATTTTCAATCTCAGCTTTTTGTTCAGGTTTGTATTCAGCTCTTTAAAAGTAACATTTTTACAACACTTATTCACCAGGTATTACTTGTGGTTTAATTAAATATATGTGTAGGTTCATATGCAATAGGACAGGAAAATTTTCATCAAAAAGGCGTCGCTCATATTCATCATAAATATTTTGGTTTCCATAAAACTATAATGGGAAAAGGTTTATTTTACTTCTTATTCCACCTCTGGTTTATTTATTGGAAGAGCCAAGGAAGGTCAATAAAATGAAAAAACCATGCTTCCATAGACATTTTGCTAGGAAGGAATTGCTCTTATGTTACATCTCTGTTGGGGAAGAAGTTGGGAAGGAGACGAGGGAGGCAATGAGAGAGTTCTTCAGTGGCTCTTTTGGTTTTTCTTTGACTCTAGTTTCTTTCTATGCAAGTTTGAAGGTCTTCCACTTTGAGTTGAACCGTCACCCTTTGCTTAGCTCTATTCAGAAAAGGAAGAAAACAGTAATGAAACTCAAATAATTTGAAGCCACGTTTTTAAAACAGGGTCACGCAGCTAAATGATGTGCCTGTTAAATAGTACGTGATTACATTGCTATTATTTTACAAATAAACACAGAAGGCAACTGAACAAGTGAGCAAATGGACATGAGAAAATAAAACCAGAAGTAAAAGCGTGTCTTTTTCATGTAATTTAATCTGAACTCTTACTCTTTACTCTTCTTTGGAAGGGACCTTCATCAGCGTTAGAAAATTCAAGGTAGCTAGGCTGTTGATAAAGGAATAAAATAAGCATAATTTCTTAGATAAAAGAATGCAATTAAGTAGGTTATACCACAAGAGTAGTCTATTTCATTACAAAACACATCTTTTTATAGTATATTTTTAATTCACTAATTTGGAATGAAGTATTTAAGCTTCAACAGCTACTAAAGTATTCTTTAGGTAATATTGGGCCATACCTTTTTCCAATACTAGGTTCCTTTTCACTGCCATCCTTAAACACTTTCCACAAGCAGGCCCAGTGATAAGCAGTAGGATGATGACAAATTCATATCACTTTGGCAAGCAAGTGGAGAAGAAATGTTTGGCTGGGGAATTCCTGAATCCCACCTATTGCTCTTCTACTCTGACACTAAAGTGGGGTCGTACAATTCTCTAGTTACTTAACATCCAGTTCTATACTTAGAATATGTTATTTCTTATTAGACTGAGTCCTCATGCTCAAATCTGCTCTGAAGACAGAGAAATTGCATTTAGAAAACAGGATTTCCTTTCCTTTACTTCTGTTCTTGGCATTCACTATCTTCGTTCAATGTGTAACATCATTTTGACACAATGCAGTAGGTAATACTGTAAAATCGAATGCAATAAAGCTACCCAGCATACACATATAAGAGGAAAAAGTCTATCGTTACAAAAATAGTGTTCAATTTTCATTGGTTGCAGTTCAATTCAAACTATTTGCCCAACTTCAGTAATCCCTCTCAGATCCCAGCTCCAGAGGTGGCTGCTTACTTCTGAGCATCACACAAGCACATAATTTTCTTGCTTACCATGTTCAAGTAGCATTTTAGCATAAAATCTACTACTTTGGCTGAAGAGGAAGGTTTCTATTTTACCAGTAAGAGCCTCTGTTTCAAAGTAGTACACTAGGAAGGCTTGCATGGACAAAACGCCCCACCAGAGCACGGCAGGTCTTCTGACATGGCCAGATTGCTTTGAAAATGTACATAAGGCACCCAAGAAACATTCTTTGGAGGAATGGTTTGTTATTTAAAAAAGCTATATAATCTATAAGGAAAATAGACAGAAATGTGTAGGATACTTTCCTATGCCTCAATCCATCAGAGCCTTTAAGAGCTTTTTTTTGGGGGGGGGGGATTTGGACTGCAATGAATGGGTGATATCTGGATACATTTTCTTTTTTGTTTCTTTGTTTGTTTTTTGTAAAATACCTGAAGAGAGACGATTAGTAGTGTCACATCTATATTGTCAGCTCTGTCTCTTTGTATAATTTACCAGAAGTTAACAGTCACTGTACTACTAAAATTATTTTAGAAAACCATTGTGATAACACGCAAAAACTCCTCCCTGTGCTAATGTCCATTTATTTATTGCGCTAGGGTCAGTGTCTAAATGTATAAAAAACAGAGTATCGCTTCAGGCAGAAAAAAATACTTTTTTTTTTCCTTTTTTTCTGAATTTTGGTAGGTTTGTATTCTGGGGGGGATAGAACAGGTTTATGCATGGAGGGATTTACATAATTTGACAAAACTTCAGAAATCTTATCAGCTGGCTATGATCTTCATCCATCAATGAACAAAGTACCAAAGTGTAACTCAGCTGAAGAGGTGGGATGAGATGGTTTTACTAGCGCAAGTAAAAGGAATGGAAGAGGAGAGCAGAAGTGAAACTGCAGCAGAGTTCCAGGGACAAACAATTAGGAGGTGACAATTTGCGAATTGAAACTGAAAAAGAATCGGAACTTTGTGTGTTGGAAAACACTGTAATTAAATGAAATAATGTCTCTGATGTTGTTTTTGTACTGTAGAAAGAAGTTTCCAGCGACCAGCCCAGAAGAGTGGTAACAAATTTATCATGTAATGAATTTTGTTATGTGGTGAGGAATAGAGGAAAATGAACAGTGATTGAGCACCAACCTAACGTAGTGTATTTGTCACTCTGTGTGAATTAAAAAGCTAGAGGGACATTGTATAGTATTTGCTGTCTGTGTTTTGATTCATGGCATTGTTGGCTGTCTTAGAACTATTAATGATAATCTCTGGTGAACTTCTGAATTTGGAAGAGCTAGTTAGGGTATTTTCAAGTGGGAGCATCTTTAGAGTAAATTTTTGGAAGGTTCAGTATGTTCAGCATAACCTTGGACCACTAAGACTGAATACTTCGATCAGCACGACATAACAGCAACAATCTTAACATTATGTATACAGCTAGATTTTTATTTTCATAGCTAAAGTCAGTGGAAATGGGAGGAAAATCACAGAGACTTAATAGGAAATATTATGGTAATCCCCATATACCAGTTAAGATAACTGTATTTCAGCAGGGCATAAATTGCCACGGGCTTCTTCTGTATTCAAACAACTCTGAGACTTAAAAGCAAATGCAGGTATGTGTTTCCCTTTTCCTGGAGTCCATCAACATAGTATAATTGTTGATTCAACCAGTGAAGGGGAAGGAGACATATGTGGGTCGTAGGGAGTTCAGAATGACTGAAAGACACCACCACCAAGTATCGTAAGTAATATTGCCCAAATTGTGTGATAATGCTGGCTGTTAGGTATTGCTCCATTGGTCGTGCAGAAAAATCTAAGGGGAATAAAGCTAACTGAGGATTATAATCTCATACGGACAAAGATTTGGTGGGGGTGGTTGTCTTTGCTATTCACTTTATTCAAATAAAAAGTGAAAAATCTATCTACACCCCAAGGCGTTATTTCATATCAATAGTAAAACATCTGCTTCTTATACCACCTCAGCAATATATAAACTTACATACATATGAAATATATTATGATATGTCTATTCACTGCTTCAACCATGACGACAACAGGGTTGGAAAGACTTTATTTTAATGAGCAAGAATGGCAGAGGAGGAAGGCTGTAACTCAAAGTTCCTGAAGATCGCTTTCCTATATAGAAGGGGGGAGCCTGACTTTGCCACATTGCAGCACTGGGGCCCTTCAGCCCCGACTGCGGGTTAAGGCCACATTGCGTTATGCACTGTGCAGATTTCTGAACAAAAAAATGCTTGCTGCCACAACACAGTTACCCACTAAATACAAGTCAAAGGAAACCACATCAGCCTGGAAAGAGATGGCAAAAGCCCACAGAAGCAACAGATGATGCATAGCCCAAAATGCCCAGAAGCTGCGTTGGAGCCAACATAGGGGAAGCAGGGGAGGGAGAGTGGCAGTGGCTGGAGGGTGCCCGTGCCATGGGTGCATGGGTCCTAGCACCAAATTCAAAAGGAGTGTGGGGTGCGAGGGCAGCCGTGCAGCCTTATCAGGCTGCTGAAATTTTTTTCCTTGTAATTTTATGCCTCTCGTACATTCTGCCCATCTTTGTGTCAAAACCTCTTGTTTTGTACACACCCATCTGAAGGAAGAAGCTAATCATCCCTGTGCTCAGACTCAGCTGAGCAGAGCAGAGCGCTTGTGGGATGGGGCAGGAGATGGGGGTTGCCATGGAAACCCATCACTCGGCTTCTAGTCTCTGTCTAAGCTTTGATACCAGATTGAAGCAGCCTGGTCTAACTTTTATCAACTGGCAATGACTGCGAGTGTTCACCCACGGTATTCTCACTCTTTACCCTTTTGAATATTTCCTTTGCTTTTCTAGAAACTGTAAAAACTTTCACTCATAAAGGAAAAAAAAAATAATATAAAAAAATTCAATTTTAAGTCTAAAGCTTTTTAAGACCTGAGCCTGTTATGAAAGCAAATTGTAGGATTTTTTGTTGTTGTTTTGGATTTTTTTTGCTAAGTAGCAAGCTGATATGCAAGAGAGTTAAAAAGACTTCAGGGTATTTTATTTATCAGCCATTGCTTGCTTCATTAATAATACAGCCTAACCAGTGTAATGCATAAAGAAAGAATCAGAGGTCTCGCAGTTGTTCCACACTAATCTCCCTTTTGTTAATGTTTCAGGATCAGCTTTAGGTCATATGAGGCCCCTGTTGAAAGCCAGCTTAGATTGCTCACAGAAGAAAAAAATGATAGGAGAGGAGAGGAAGAGGGGTCAAAGCCTACTGTGAAAGCCATCACAAAGTATGCAATTTTCTTTTGCTAAATATCATAACATTGACATAAGGAATATATCCTTGAAATATGAATGACACTTTACATCTATACATATGAACATATGTAACCATGTTAGGCTATATGACATCTATTGTATATGCATAAATCTACAAAAATAGTAAAATTATTAAAAAGACAAAATGTTTTGATAACCTGTTTGAAATTAATTTACAACCAACTTCCGTGAAGTGCAGGGGTTTTTGCATTTGTTTCTGTGAGTTCACTCCCGAGTATGTTTTCCTTTCTTCTCACTGCCTGGCTTTTGTTCTTTCACCTTGTCTTTTTGGTGGGCTTGAAAAGAGCCATTTGTTTAGTGTGGTTCATATTTCAAGTACTGTCAAGCATGAGTGAATAATACTTGGCTGATTTCACAGGTTTCAGTTTTACAGCTGTAACGTTTAAGTCATTTGTTGACTCCATATGTTTGTGCCCGAATAGCAATCTGAGATTGGAGCAGTTCATCTTGAGGGCGCTCACAAGGCATGTGCGGGACAACCAGGGGATCAGGCCCAGCCAGCACGGGTTCATGAGAGGCAGGTCCTGCTTGACCAACCTGATCTCCTTCTATGACCAGGTGACCCGCCTAGTGGATGAGGGAAAGGCTGTGGATGTGGTCTACCTGGACTTCAGCAAGGCCTTTGACACCATCTCCCACAGCATTCTCCT
>NW_008794447.1:1012711-1019644 GCF_000699145.1 Aptenodytes forsteri | reverse complement strand
CTCTACAACTGCCTGAAAGGAGGTTGTAGCGAGGTGGGTGTCAGTCTCTTCTCCCAAGTAACAAGCAATAGGGCGAGAGGAAATGGCCTCTACTTGTGCCAGGGAAGGTTTAGATTGGATGCAAGGAAAAATGTCTTTACTGAAAGAGTGGTTAAACATTGGAACAGGCTGCCCAGGGAAGTGGTTGAGTCCCCATCCCTGGAGGTATTTAAAAGACGTGTAGATGAGGCGCTTAGGGACATGGTTTAGTGGGCATGGTGGTGTTGGGTTGGTGGTTGGACTCAATGATCTTAGAGGTCTTTTCCAACCTTAATGATTCTATGATTCTATGAGATGTCTTGCACACAGCACACACGTTTGTTGGACTGCAAGAAAAGAGATGACGGCAGTAGTAGCAAACTGAATTACATAGAGAAGAAGAAATACTAGTTTATTCCAAAATTTTTGCCTTAAGAATTAAGCCAGACATCATCAACAAATTATACATGGTGCTGAATTAATTTGTTTCTTCTTGCAGGCCATCACTGTAATACCTGAGACAGTAACGCAGGCAAAAGCGGAATTGGTCTGACTGGCTTCTTTACAAAGCAAACTCAATAGAGTTGATTTGCAGGCCCCTCTTGACACTGGAGTTTGTGCATCATCTAAGAGGTGACACTGAGATTCAGGTAAGAACATACAATACATTTTAACATAATTCATAAAAATTTAAAACAAGAAACAAATTATTTTATATACCACCCTTAATGTGCAGTTTGTGTGAAGCCACTGATAACACATGCTTTAAGGCAGCTCCATGTATTTTTATGTGTGACTTCCATTACGTCCATTCTCAAGAAGTATGCCACTCTCTGATGCAGAGCGGTATACTTTCTTTTCTAGAAATGCCGCTAAGTTACGAGTCACCTCTCCAGTTCGGATTGCTCCAGATACAGCGTGGACTGACAGCTCTGGCCAGATAACAGTATTCCAGAGTATTCTGCAAAGGCTGTAGTGACCATCCATGCGCAGGAAATGCTGCCACTGCTGATGCTTTGCTGCTGGTGGTCCCCACACCCTATTCTACGAGCAACTGGTAGTCGGCAAAGCACTTGCAGCTGGTAGGAGGAGAGCTGGTGGCACAAGTGGCACCCGCTCTTTGCCTGATTTCCAGCTGAGAGAAGCAGAACAGATGGCTGGGAAGGGAGACAGGGTGAAGAGCAAACATCCACAGAGTAATGAACAATCTCCTCGGACTAAATGTGCACATCTATCCAGCAGATTGGGATTCCAGCTTCATATTGGTCTTCTAGATACAACTGCAATAATAAACAGAATTTAAAAATAGATGAAACACCATTCACAACAGATCAGAAAAAATAAAGTCAACCATTTCCTTTCTATTTCCATGCAAGCAATGTTTTTAATTACAAGAGGATTATTCTGTGATTGAAAATGGGTGGGAGAATGCAAGAGACGACAGTTCACATGACTATGAATAGGAAGAGAAGCACCGCCTCCTGCTAAGTTTATCATCCCACGCCTTCTACTGTGCAAGGAATACACAACAGATGACTAGACTACCACTCCACAGGTCTTCCTTTCAAAGGGGTGTTCCCCTGTGTGAGCTGACCCCCAACTAAATTAGCCTAATTTAGCTGCAGCTATCACTTTCTTCTGCATATCATGTTTCTCTGAGCTTTAAGCTGGAGTGTGTGATTTTCCATATTTGTATCCCAATGCCCAGCTCCCCACTACCTCCACTCAGCAGGAGGTAGACTCACTACACCCAGCTCCCCACTACCTCCACTCAGCAGGTTTGCTCATCAACATCTAAAAAGATAAGTTTTCCAAAATTTTCCATCAAGTATTATTTTACAGGGTCCACAAAATATTTATTTTCTCTCTTTCTTTTGTACAGTCCCCTAAGTCAACAAGCTGTTTTTTTCTACGAAAAAAAGAAGTTGCACACTTTGCAAGGACCACTGACCTGCATGAGTAGACCATGGCAGTTTCTCTGTCCACCCACAGAGCTGTGCAGGTCTCGCATTGTCATCCTTTTGGCTATGTGGGAGCTGAAGAGCATTAGTGCTACATGGAATCATAGAATCATTTAGGCTGGAAAAGGTTGGAAAACAGTGTGCTATTGTACAGATACTACTTGGCTTGAAAAGAGGTACAGCTGCATTTAGACAGTAGTGTACCTATGCAAAGCTGTCTTTCACAAACTAGAAACAAAATATTCTTGCAGGAACTTCAATCCACCATATGCTGTCAGGTCTCAAGTATATTTGTTGAACTCGTCATTGCTGTTACTACTGACTTTTCTTGGGAGTCAGTCGAATGTATATAGTCTTTAATTACTATACATGGGGTAAGGGGTGTCTGTCAGTGAGCCTGTATAACTGTGATCTCAGGGTTCTTTAAATATCTGTTATTAGTAGGTCAAAAGGGGGTATCGATACATAGAAGGTGGAGAAAATAACGCCTTAGTCCCACATGCTGAGCTGGAAAAGTCACCCGTACAATATTCAGCATCCTTTCCCAAAGAATTTCGCAAAATGTAGTAAGACGCAACGGTCTGTTCTGTGGACAGGGAATTGACAGAGGGAGGCCTGAAACCATTTGGCCTTCCAGCTTCTTTGTGGGAAACATCACCACAGCAACGGTCATAGCTGATGACAGACAGCCCTTGGGGTCGGCACTGGGGTCATGCTGGGCTCTTTACCAGCATTCATTTGTGAACATAGTCTCCCCTCTTTTTAACACCCCCATGTACTGGATGGGGCGAAGATGGAGAAAGGTAAAGGCAAAACACAGATTTGACCTGGCATGCTTGTTTCTGGAGAGATTTCTCTTTATAAAAAGAATTTGCAGCAGCAATGCATTTGGGACCAGGTAGCTGCAACAGTGGTACAGGAGCGTAAGCACTATCAGTCCTTTCTAGACATAGTTACACAATTCCATTATATGTCCAGTCTCCAGCCTTTTCTCTAACGTTAGGATAAACACGACTTTTCAAGCTTATTAGATAAAACATCAAACTGCACCAAGATTTTTAAAATTTCATATTTTCTTTTTTTTTCCTTCCTTAGGGTATGCTGAAAGAAAAAAGCACGCAAACCTGAGATTTTAATCTCCAAGTGGTTATCCTGATAACTAATAAATCTAACCTTTCCAAGCAGATGTATGAAGTTAAGGGGACTAATTGATCATGTTGGCACAAAGGTGTTGTTCATTCTGCAAAGGCCAAGTTAATCCACATTGATGTGATTCAAATTAACCTTAATCAGCTACTAGGCTGACTGTGATTTCATTACTGGATATGCTACAATTAGACATCTCCTGTCTTTAAATGCCCCTCAGCTTTATTGCAGTGATTATTTTTTTTTTTAATAATAAACACCCATTTACACGTCAGATGCTATTAGTGTAATTGGCTTTAAGATTGACTTTTTTTGTGTAGTCACTTTCTGGTTCTGTTTATTCTGAAAAGGTCAAGTAATACAGATTGATGTGATCGAAATTAACCTCAAACAGTTACTTCTCTTCTCAGAATGATATGCTGTCATGGTGGGGAAGGATCAGACAGTTGCCTTCTCTTTCCTTTTTTTTTTTGCCTCCAGATGCATAAATCGTATGTATTTCATTCCTGGAGGCAGATGCAAAACACTTACAGCCCTATAAATTATCTTCATAATAGAATTCAAAACCAGCTGACTATTCATCAGAAAACTTTATTTTCTCCCCACTGAAGCAACGCAGGTATGCCACGCACTGTACAAAAGATACCCTTTTCAAAAATGAGTTTTACTTTGCAACTAAAACCTGATGCAAAGCCCACTTTTGCAAAGCTTTCTTCCCTTGGATTTCACACCTCAAGTAGACAGTGTGAACACAATTTTCAACTGCAAATTCATGAGCAGTGTGCTTGATTGTGGCACTGAACAAGTGAAGCAGGTTCCCTCATTTTATTTGGTTTCTTGAGGAAAACAAGTGTAATTTCCTTACCTCTCTTCTCCTTCAATTATCTCAAGCTAAGAGTAATGCCTCTTAACACTGCCCTGATGAAATGGAAAGGTACGATGAGTGAAACACTCAAGAAGGGCCATAAGAAACACGAGACGAAAATGATAACTTTTCTTCTGAGGGAAGGGAATTAGATGGGGAAGGTGAGGGCAGCAATAAAAGTGCTTTCCCCTGTCCGCCATGTACACTCTTTAAAGAAATTTAGCTTCCCCAAAGGCAGGAGGCAATGAGGAGACACCTCGAAAACCCCTGTCCATGCCCTGGGAAGGATGCTCTCCCCTTACAGAGGTGTAACTCTGGGCACCCCAGGCCCGCCTGCCCCCCGGGCTCCCCTGCAGGTAATCCAGGGGGCCAGGGGAGAGCCCAGCCTTCCCCCTCGCAGGGGCTCGGGGTGAAACACTGGTGAAGGCAAAGAGGGGCAGCAAGTCAGGTAAATTGTCCTCCTGTCCTAGGTACCAGCATGTCTCTCCACAGCTCTGCACTCAGGCAACCTCGTCTGGACACAGATACATGGAAATACAACTTGATGTAGGGAATAGCCACAACTGTCACATCATTTATTGATCAGAATAAATGTTTAATTTTGCATTTAGTTGAAGTCTGTGCTGTAATCAATAATTAAACTGTCAGTTGTGGTTATTTTACATGTCCAGTCACCTTTCTACATGCAAAATAACCAAAACAAGCATATTATTTATTGATTCAACCCTGCACCTGAACCTGAAGAACGGAGCGCAGTACACTAATTTTGGCAGTACTTGTATGACTTCAGAGCTATTTTCCTCTCTGACGACGTCTCCTCATGTATCAGACCTCCCTCTTGTTTTACTCTGTTCTGTTGAAATCCTCAAATTTGAAACTCAGCTCTGAACAGTAGGCAAGGAGAGTGCTTGGGGCCAGAAACAAATAAAAAGAGTATTTTTTTAATCCTGCTGTATCCTCTAAAACACACCAGAATGACTGCAAAGAGAAACAGTTACACAGACAGAAGAGCAAGTGGTTCTGACTGTAAAGACATCTTCTTAAAAAGTAAAAAATGCTTATCAGATCTCCACTGCTGTGGAAAATCCAGACTCTCTGAATAATGCAACACCTTAAATAAAGAATTGAAAGAAGCTGCAGTTACTCTGGGAGATTTCCCTAAATCTTCCAGCTTTGGGGGCTGGAAAAGAAGAGCAGAGACAGCTGTATCTTTGTAGTGTTCACGCAGCGTTAGGGCTGCTCCCTTAATAAATCTTAGAGAAAAAAATATGGAAAAACACCTAATAATTCTTTGGAAAAGTTTCAGGATAACTAGCGCTGAACATTTAGGATGCATTCGATCCTTAAATTTTGATACACAGTAAGGCTCTCCCTTTTCTGCCTCCTATTTGCCACTGTATTTCTTCAAGTCTGCAAAATCCGTAGGGTTTTATTGATTTTTTCCCCTTGTTGCTCAGTATGAAATAGAGAGGGTGTGAGACAGGCAATTGGTGAACCCATCTACTCTACATCTGGGGACAAACCTATTTTTATTGGGACATCCGTTATTTTGAGGCTCACCATATAAGCAATATTAGAGACGTAATAAAACTGCCTACCCACAAAGAAGTCGATTGCTTTAGAGACCAAATGCATGTGATAAACTTTACTTAAAATTGACGTAATACTTGTAACATAAACACTGAGACTAATTATGAAAACAATCATAGTCAAAGCCAATTATACTGTGGGTTAGTAAGTACGATCACAACTGCTATTTATGGTGACAGAAATAATATCTTGAGTATATATGAAAGACTATATACAGATGGTAAAAAAGATTATGCTTGGCATAACTCAGAGAGACAAATTAAAATGAATGTCTGTAAACAAACCGGAGGAAGTCATATTACATCACTAAAAATGAGATTGACCTGCTCTTTCGCTTAATGCCAAACTACATCTGACATGACTGTATGAAAAAACTGAAGTAGCTTTACTTACGTATGTGTAAGTGGGTGTGGATGTCTCTATGTAACCGTAACACAAGTGCCACGTTTTTCAGTTTGGATGAAAATAGTATCAAATACTGTTGGGCTCTTGGTATATATGTCTTTGGGCCTTCTGGAAAAGATGAAATATTAGCACTCATACAGAGTAAATTGCTTCAAAGTGGTTTTAATAAAGTTTAGTATAAGTTTGGCAAAAACTGAACCACCTTCTTTGCTACATGTGAATGAGCGGAAATATGCAGACTTACACCAAACAGATACATGGCTTCATATTCATTAGGGTATTCTCAAGTCTGATTTTTGCATTTAAGAACTTTATTATGCCTACTTATGTTCTTGTCCCCCGTTACGAACTGAGATTAATTCAACACCATCAATTTATAAGCAACAAGACATGTAGAGTCAGTTATCATGCTAATACTCACTTCTTCTGTCTGTCATCCTAGATTGTCATTTATAGACATTTACTTTTACAAGAGCATAAAACGATCCCAAAGTAGTTTGTTACTGCAAAGCCATACATTATACTGTGCCTCTCATTACTCTGGCTCCCTAAATAAGTTACAGTAAAACTTAAATGAGCATGTTAATGATTGTTGTCAGTGGTTTGCTGTTATTTTTTCTTTTATGACTGCGTATCTGTATCAGAAATGGTGTGGCCAGCAGGAGCAGGGAAGTGATCGTGCCCCTGTACTCGGCACTGGTGAGGCCGCACCTCGAATACTGTGTTCAGTTTTGGGCCCCTCACTACAAGAAGGACGTTGAGGTGCTGGAGCGTGTCCAGAGAAGGGCAACGAGGCTGGTGAGGGGTCTGGAGAACAAGTCTTATGAGGAGCGGCTGAGGGAACTGGGACTGTTTAGCCTGGAGAAAAGGAGGCTGAGGGGAGACCTCATCGCTCTCTACAACTACCTGAAAGGAGGTTGTAGCGAGGTGGGGGTCGGTCTCTTCTCC
>NW_008794447.1:987644-1012259 GCF_000699145.1 Aptenodytes forsteri | reverse complement strand
TTACTGAAAGAGTGGTGAAACATTGGAACAGGCTGCCCAGGGAAGTAGTGGAGTCCCCATCCCTAGAGGTATTTAAAAGACGTGTAGATGAGGCACTTAGGGACATGGTTTAGTGGGCATGGTGGTGTTGGGTTGGCGGTTGGACTCAATGATCTTAGAGGTCTTTTCCAACCTTAATGATTCTATGGTCAATATTTATCAAAATCAGCCCTAAGTCTACAGTATTTTCCTAGCTGTCCTCTGACAGCTTTTTCACCCTACCATCTTGCCCAGCAGCATTTTAAAAAAGCCAAGTACAAGGAAGGTTTTAGTTTCACTTAAAAATATCCAATTTAGTGTGTTAGGTGAAAGAAAACCTTGAAGGCAGCCAAGCTACTTTGTGAACACAACAGCTATGCTGGAAATGAAACCTGGTGCTTCTCTTTGAAGACAAGCTACCCGCTAAGTGCTCTTGACCATAGGTGTTCAAAACTCAGCAGAAAGCATGGTTTATCTCCCTTCTTGGTCATTTTGTACTCAACAAGCTCCTGGGATGCTTTTGAATAATGTTTCATATTTAAACCTAAATTAGAAACAGGGATCAGCCTTTGTAAAGACCCTGAACTAAATTTTCAAAACAACAAATTGACAAAAATTCATCTGCTGTTCAAGTATCAAAATCACTGGCAGATTTCATAAGAACGTCTTCTAGAAACCTGTCCTATGAGACCTAGCCCATTAGTCTGAGGTGCACTGGAGAAAAGGAAGGTGAATTACCATTACTTTTTGTTAAAAGAAATCTATTTCTCCTCTGTAGTTTCTTCCTTGGCTTATCACCGTCCCTCTTTAGATGTTCAGGGTGGAAGGGGGCTTAGATTTTTGTATTGTTGCAAGCATTTAAATAAGATGAGACTAATGACTGTCCCCCTATAACTAGAGGAACACCAGAAGATCATATTTTCAACTATTTGCTATTAAATGACCACAAAAAGTGTCATCAATCAGGAAGAAGGCTGTGACTAGTTAGGAAACTATGAAATTCTTTATTAATAGGTTAAGAAGTGCATATGACGGTAGAATGTGAACTACTCTAACATAGCTATTTTTCAGTATTCCTGGACTAACGCAGAAAGAACATTTTCAGGACTACAGAGAAAAAAATTAATAAGGCATTCAGTAAAGACTGTTTTAAGAAAAAAATCCTTCGTGCACAAAATATTATCTGTTATGTGACTAAGAAGCCAGAACTACTTCTAAAGCTTAAGGCTGGAAAAATTGTATCCACAGATATGGTAAGTGACTGATGTTGCATGAATGGCATATATTCAGCGTAACAAAAATGTTGCCCTCATGCTATAAAAGTGGATAACAGTCATTATCATAAAAAAGTAAATATTTTGAACCAACGGTGCCAGAGAAAGTAGCAGACAAATATCATGAAGAAAATGGCAAAATACCTATTTGATTCCCTCATGTTAATATCTAACAGTCCTCAGAAAACTGGGGACATTCCAGAGGTTTAGAGAGTTACCAACCTTTGAATATTTTAAAAGAATTGAAAGAATGACTAAGAATGACAGACTGGTCAGTCTAATCTTTGTTCACAAGTAAAAATCATTATGGATTAGAGATTACAAGTGTAAGTACTGCCCATCAGCCTGCGTTCAAAGAAGGTAAATAGTGTCATTTTTTGTCTTTGGTGGGATTATGGATCTGAGCAGTAAACTGATATAGTATACTGGGATTTTTCCAAGGCATTTGATTTAGTGTTTACAAAGTGGTTTACAGAAAAGGATAGCCCCATATGTAATTAATCATAATCAAGGATTTAACTGGAAATTCATAGAAAAGATTAAAAGGATCAACTGATATCATTACCAACATAGCTATGAATATCTGAGGTCGTCTTTAGCAACATCAGTACTGAATGAACTTCTCAGACAACATTATTTTCTGTCGTGATCTTCAGGATAGAAAATCCTTCTTCTTAAAAGCTGAGAAAAAACTTGACAGGGTATGAGCCTTGCAGAAGGATGGCTTAAGAGAACTAGTGGTTCCTTGTGATCCTAACTTTTATGAAATTTAGAAAGAACTAGTTTGTCTGAATAAGGTCTCTGAAACTGACATTTGGAAAGAAAATCTTTCTGTTTTTTGCCAAAAAAATTAGTCATCTGCCACTGGTTCCCTGGTATTAGAAAGGTCATTATACCATAGGCAGCAGGAACCGATAGAGAACTCCAGAAATCTTTGGCACTCACTAATTTGAATCCGAAAAGAAATCTAAGAACTTGCCAAATACGGTCTTTTCAGAATAACAGGCTGGAAATATGAGAAAACCATAGCCTCAAAAGAGGGTCATCTGAAATAGGCAGGTTTGTTTACTGGTCTTTTGGTGAAGAAATTTCAAACTTCTATAACCCACGATCATAACTTCATGAAGGGGCTTGATTGAATTGGTCTTGTTCAGTCAACCGTCAGTCATTAGTAATGGCAAGAAGGCTTATTATACATTTTGTTCACCCCTGAGACAAGCTAAATCCAACAATGTCACTTTTAACCTTAGGAAAGGAAATGAAACAGCTTAAAGCTTCACACCCTATAAGTCATACTAGATATAAACTCTCAGAAGGGTCTTGATGACATTTGTCTTCCCTATCTCATGTCCTTGGGCACAATGTCCAATTTTAAATATAAGCCTATTGCAAAAGAAGCTTTTAAGATTTAGATCATGATTTTTTAAGTATACAAAATAAATGTATGTTATGCATTTTATATCTGCATATATATATACACATAAAGCAAAATATATGAGAGTTCTAATAGAAAGACTACATCCAACTTATTCCACTGTAGCCATTCTTGATTTCCTGTAATCAAAATATCATCATATAGCCAGATTCTGCTTTTTAAGTAGAATGAGCAAGTAAAGAAAATACCAAGTATTTGATAATAAATTTGATTAAATTTATGTGCAGATTCTCAGTTTTGGAATTTCCAGAAGAGATCTCTATGCGTCTAGAAATGGCTGTTAAAATGTTATTTTAACCTTTCAGTAAAAATTGCCGAAAGATAGAGCTCAAATTGCAAGTCTGACCGCTATTAACTTGTCCATTTACTTAATAAGAAACCCTTATATACTTAGAAGACCAGTGTCACTAGGTTCAGATGAGATGTATAACATATAAATGGTAGTTCTCTGGCTATGTTCTCAACAAATCTTCGTTTCTAATGGAGGACTCCTTTTCTCCCTTTTTCCTTCCCTTCCTCATAATTTTGGATGCACATGCTTAAATCCCATCTACCCCCATCTAAATTTATTTAAGTAGCCAAAGTCTTTATTAACTCTGGTCCTTAATCCTTACCAATTTCAGAACATATTGTCTCTTCTCTGGATATCGTAACTATTTTATGTGCCAAAGAGATTGACATTAAATACACATTCTGCCAAGACATAAATATTCTTCTTCACTTACAGATAAATCAATGCATTAAATAATTCATAAATATTTTAACCAATATTTTAATCTAATTAAATAAGCACTGTTTATATTTTATTAGTTGATACTAAGTTTGACTAGCATTGTCTTATTTAACTACCCCTTGCAGAGATGATTCATTAAATTTTGTTGCCGTATTATTATTTCTATATGTCTGCAATTATTTATTAACGGTAGATCTAAATAAACCCAGTAAGATAGGGATTGGGGAAAGAGGAATGTGAGGGAGTGGGTGAAATAGTATCTGTTTTCTTAAAATTTTCTATGTACTCTTACTTTTTTTCTTAAAACATTAGTTAAAAAAAAAAAAAACAAACCCAAACCTTTAAGCTAATTTTTTTTAGTGTTACATTGAAAAGGTTAAGTGTTTTCACTTCATTCAGTAGAAGTATAGTTTGAATACTTGACACAAATAAAAGCCATATAATATGGCCTTAAATGATTTAGCAATGAATGTGATTGTCAGTAGAGATGAATGAAGTACAAGTTACAGTGATTCTGCAAAAAATCTGCCCTGTAAGGCAGCGTATCATTAAGAATTAAGATAGTATTCTTCTTACTCCCTTTTATTTTACGTGATTGTCCAAAAAGCTAACAGGTTCCCCATATATCAACACTCTTTTATGAATTTTCCTCTCCCATTTTCTACAGACTGTTACATGCTTTTTCAAAATAATATACATAGGTGTCTCACTAATGAGAAACACTCATCTGATGGGAAAAAGCATACCCTCACAGATGGCATTTCTTTTTGGCCTCTTTCTGCGTCAAATAATGGTATCTCTATAACTGTTCAGCACTTTTATAAAGGGGCTTGCTGGGGGCTGGAAACTGTACCAAAGAATAATCCCTCTGCGTTCACCCTGTTTTCACCCCCTTCTGTAACTCAGCCCCTGGATGCTGTTAGAGCCTAGGTACAGGGTTAGATGGCTCCCTGGGCCCGCCCAGGATGGTATGTTTGTTTTCGTGGTCTTAGTGCTTTGGTGCAGAATAGGAGCTTGAACAAATGCAAGTCGTGGACAGCCCTGTGTAAAAACCCTCTCTTTTGCTCAACATGAGAGCACAAACCCAAAAGACAAGTGAGCCCTGACTACAGGATCTCTTCACGAGGCAAATTCCCAAACAAGAATGAAAATTAATCAAAGTTCTGATGGCACCTAATAACGCTGCAGTCATTGAGAATGATTTTTATTGTCCCTAATGAGCATTTTATAGATACTCATATTTGAGCAGTGCCTGAATCTTTCAAAATAAGAACCAGTGTTTTCCCTGGAGAAGAAGGATGTTGCTGAATGCAATCTGTCAGCACATCGGGGCTTCTCAGACTCCTACACTGTAGTAACAGATGATCAAATCCTCTTCCATGTTTCATGAACTGAAGGTGTAAATCAGTTTAGCCATTAAATACGTCAACATTCCTCTTATCTATCAGTTACTTTGATTTTATAGATAAAGGTATAACTTCTATTGCAAGTAATTAAAAAGGAATAATTTATTTCACAATGTAGTTTCTATCACAGTCTGCTTCAAGCCTAAAATGAGGGCAACCACTAACTGTAATTTTTGCTTTTCTAACGTAGTCTCTCAAAAGAGGAATGTGATTTCACTTTGATTTTTCATTTCCATAACAAGAATTGTGAAGTATTTCATATATTTAAATATAGCTAGTCCTGAAAAAATAACAGTCTTGGAACCTGGCCCTCTCCCTCTACTACCATGGAAATACTAAATTGCAGATAGCCTTCTCCCTTGTCTGTTCTAATGCTGAAGAATCAGAAGATGCTCACTTGGAGTTCCTTCAAAATACTATTCATTTTATTAAAAAGGATGTTTCCACTGGATGACAAAGATTAAAAAGAGAATTGAATGCACTTCATCCTAGCAACACTAATACTGATCTCCTAATCTTCATCTTTTTCTCACTTTAAATCTCTTTCCCTTTCTGGAAACCATTTATTGTCTGATCATCGTTCTTGTCTTTGAGCAGCATTTTAAATTACATAAATATAGCACGCTATTTATCCATAACATTTCTGTGAATTTCTTTTGCTAGTCAATCATCAAACAGGAGTTTAGGGTAGAGCTTTGTCTTCACTGATACACCCTCGCTCAACGCTCCCAGGCGATTCTAGATAAGAATCATACAGACATAAATTTTAAGATACTCAGATGTGAGCATGTGTTTCATTTATGCCCTGTAATAATTCTTGCTGCCTTTAGAAAAGTTTAACAGGAAAAAAATACTATACACCTGTATGATGAAATGGCATTATATGCATGTAAGGAAGCACATTTTAAAGCACCTGGTTTTGTACCTGCGTTTATTGAATCTTCTGTTTATGATGCTGGGCAGACACTGCAGACAGAGATGCAGTTCCTGCTGCTCTTTGCTGTGGAATTAAGCTACTGAGTTTTGTGCTGCCCTTTGGCTGGCCTAATCACCATTTTACCCTCTTTAAAAATGTCCGACAAACACCTTGACACGCAATTTACTACACGTTATTATTTGAATTGAGGAAGTGTATAGGAAAGACAGTTCATCCCGTAAGTGTTAAGCCAGTTGTCAGGACACTGTAAGGATGTGTGAGCACCCGCCAAGCTGAGCCCCTTTGGAGGGAGGAACAGCAGCTTCCAGCAGAGTACAGTGCTGTGTGCGGGCAGCTTCCACACAATCAATTAGATAACCACGGAGAGAAAGAGTTCAAGTGATAAACTAGCAGTTTTTTCTTCCTTACATTTCTAATATCTGCCACACAAGCTCAACTTCTTAAGTATAGTGCGCGACAGGGGGTTTATCCATATACTTCAGACAAGCAAGGCTTGCGACTCTGCAGTTCTTAGCCAAAAGAACAACAACAAAAAAAGCTCACAAAAAAGGAAGACCCCTGGTACATGGCAGTATTACTTTTGAGTAAAAATACTCTTTTGCATTCTTATAAGCAAGATAAAAATACAATTCGCCTCCGCTTGAAAGTGTAAACGTGCAAAAGCACGCTACAACTTTCTCAGATCTCACGGCATGTATCCCTCCTGATAAATGATCACCAGGAAGGATATTTCAGGATTTGGGAACTCTTTATAGTGTGGAAAGCTAGCCTTTCTAAATGTTGAGGTATTTTCATTTTGTGAGGGAAGTGTTTCAGAAAAAAGTATTAGATCTTGAAATCAGCTGATTAATACGTGCTTTTCCTTCTGCCAGAAAATTTGAAATAAAACATTACTGAGGAATAGTCTCTCAATGCAAACAAGTCTGCTGGCATTACCATGGGCCTCCAGCTACCTGTTAAATCCTGAAGATTTTACCTTGTTCTCTGCAGAATGGATGTTTCTAAAAGAAAAACACCTGTGTCACACACCTAAAAATTATACACAGTTTTTCACCTCGCTGGGCCTGCACTTTCCAATGCTCACTAATTGGTACTTAGGAGAATGCTATTGTGCTTTCTGCCTGCCTTCTATGCACAGGCAGTTGGAGTTTAAAATAAATCCTGTTAAGTTCCAGGAGTGGATGATTACTTTCTCATTTTTGGTTCTAAATATGCTAGTTGTCGCTCAATTTATTCTGTCCTTTATCCTTTCTGTTTTCGATGTCTTTCCACTTATTTTCCTCCCACCTCCTAGTGGGGATTTCCACTCGCTGGCTGGAATTCAGCAGAAATAATAAACCGGAGTAAAGATCTCCAGCAAAAGATCTCTGCCTAAGTGCATGATTGTGGATGCTGGAGCCATGCCCAGACAAAACCCTGCCCGTGCTGATCTGTCCCTCCCCGTTAGAAGGGAGCAATTAGTCATGTCGGCGGCAGCGTTCGGCCCCCCTAGACACCTCCCTGTAGGGATCCTCACAGCCTGCAGCTCCTGAAAAGAGGCAAGGTTCAAGAGCGTGGCCAGAGAGCAGCGGCTTGTCCTTTCCTGTTCCCAGTAGTAATTCCACAGCAAAACAGCGATGACAAAGGTCTCCCCCCCATGCTGTGGTTGCCTGTTTTAGTTAAAATTGCCACAGTCAGGTGTCAGCCAAGGCAGGGTGTGTGGGGAGGGGTTAAAAATTATATAGTGATTCTGTTCAGGTGCTGATGCACAGAAATGTGTCTGGAGACAAACATGATTTATTGGCCTGTGTTAATATGATGCACTATCCGTCTGATGCCATAAACATGCACAAATCTTCTGTTGCCCTTAGCTATGAGAGGGGATGGTCAACCCGTAACGATGCTACTTTCAGTCTGAGTTCCAAAAATCCTGTTTTCTCTAGGCCTGCCTAAATTATTACATGGATATATACACAACACGGGACCTTTTAAATGTATGGTTTAACCTTTAAGAGTTACCACGATAGTAGCTATCTTGGTTTCATCCAAGATTATATTTGATAGAACCGTTGGAATGACCTCTTTGAGATGATAAAACTAAAGTTCAAATGTTTTCACAAGGAGCGTGGTAGGGCTCCTTGAGGGATGTGGTAGATGCAGATCTCTGGAATGCAGGTGAGAGGCAATCAGGAGGTATAAAAGAGGTACAGCACAGTAAACTACATACTGAATGCAATGCAGAACCTTGAGGGAGGGGGGAAAAGATTCAGAACAAAGCAGAATGCAACTGAATAAATCACCATAACTCATCCTGATGCCTTGTACCTTCCTAAAAGTAGCAGACTTGAAGATGTCTCTTTTAACCTGCAAAGACACACTTATAGGTAAGCAACTAAGAATAAATAAACCAGATTAAATGAACTATAATTATAGGTTGTGTAAATTAAAACTGTCTCTGCAAAGGGCAGCAGCAGTTTACAGGTGCAGAACTGGAAAATTGTGCATCACAGACCTTGTAGCCAACGTAGCTGGGAGACTGATTTGTGGAAAAGTGCGTGTGTTGTTCCATATTTCTTCTTCCCAAGCACGTCATTATCCGGCCGAAGTAGCCTGTACAGGGAAGGAAGTGCAACAAATGCAGCTGTGACTGTTCACTGTCCTGGGAAGGCAAGAAGAATAAGGCTGCTTCTCCCTATCTCAGCTGCCGTTTGCATATACAAGCTCGAGTGTCTGGGCTATCGGCAGTAAAACAAAATGAAAGAAAACACTCTTTGAGAATGTGAGGAATCAAAATTCATAGAATATCTGAGATGAATTTCAATCACAGGGTAAGGTCTGCAGATGTTCTAGTTTGAGGTGGATTATTTCAGCTGCGGTAAAATAGGCTTGCGCTTAGTACTATCTTTCTTTCATATTACAGAGGCCACCGTTTGAAGGGTAGAAGGAAAGAGGAGCCGTTAGAAGCTATTTACATAGTGAAAACAAGAACAGATAAAACATAAGAAGGAACGTGCACCATACTGAGCCCTCAAAATGTGTTCTTTGCAATTGCAGCTCTGTGTGGTTATATCATCTTGGCAGCTGAAGTACTACTCTGTGCAATTATCCATATTAGGAAAACTGTAAAAATTAGTAATGGCTCTGTTTATAGCTTCATTTTTCTATGCTTAGTGGTCTACAGCCACAGCTCTACTGGCCGCAGTATTTCAAAGAACACTCCAGATGTTTTGATCATGGCGATTCCAAAAAGCTTTATCAGCACTCAGATATTGGGAGTTGCCATGTTTAAATCCAAACATGATTATCAGTTCTCTGGACAACCTTTTATGGGTATTAAGACTGTGTTTTAAAAAAGCCCTCGGTAGCAGGATTTTCTACCACTTTATGATTTCATAGACTGGAAAATGGATATGAAGGGAATGAGCTGCTGTTAGTGTTAGTAACAGTTAAGTGTCTTTTAGGGGAAATAACTTTGTTTGAATACTGTATTTAAAATGTTAAGATATATGTAAACCTTTCTACCTTGAAATATACCTTATTGCTTTCATGCCCTCTGGTTCTGTGACAGGAGAAAAAGTAGGGCTTAAATAAGTGCTAACAGTAATTACTGTTTACGTATGTTTTACTGACACACATATCACCTACACATCCCCTCCAGATAAACAGACAATGATCAGTCTGCTACCTATTGCAAGTTAAGGGAGAACATATTCCCAAAACCCTCCTTCCTCTTGCATGGTGTCCTTGCTAAGAGCTCTTCTACCTGTTAGGTGCTGTGGCGGGGTTGTGTGTGTATGTGTTCAAAGTTATTATTTGTCAGTGTTTTTTTCCCCCCTGAGGATACAATGAGAAGTGATCATCCATCCTAGGATCTGTACAAATGCAGATCCCCCATTACCGCAGCATGGAACTGATGTAATCCCCAGAACAACTAGCCGCGAACTGGGAGAGGACCGTTTCCTTTTGGTAGAGGCAGTCAGAGGACAGGAAATCTTTTGGCTGCTTTGAAAAATCCACCTGACGTATTTCTCTAGACTCTTTCTATGCACATGAGCATACAGCAATCATAAAGCAAAACTCAAGAATATACATGTGCCTTAGAAGAAGACTTGAGCCTGGATTTCATACAATATTATTTAAAATTCCTTGCTTCTTAAGGAAGGCTGACAACCTACCATAAACACGCTGGATAAAGAACAGTAGCTAAATTCACCCTCAAACCAATCCACTAGTCAGTTCCAAATGGATTCACTGATGTTTGAATGAAACACTGATGTTTCCTCAAAGGGAATTTACCTTGATGGTGTTTCTCTGTGTGCGCATTGTTTAGAAACCTTTCAGAGCCAAAATGCCCAGCAGAAATCTGCTTCGTTATCTCAAGTCACAAGCTTTGCAGACCACAGTTATTTTCAGCTGGCTCAGGCCAGAGGTTCTTAAAGACAAAATTTGCCCCCGTTTCACTCCCCTCTAAACACCACGACACAGAAATAATTAACATTAACTTGACAGTTAACTTAAAAACCTTATAGCCAGCTTCTTATCTACAGTAAGTGCAAAAGATGCACTATTCTCTCAGGTGACACGCACAGTTTGCACGGCTGCAAATTTCCCCTCCGAGATCACTGTTGTAAAAGCACTGTAAGCTTGTTTTGTCCCCCCTGTTGCTCCACGTTCCATAAAGATGCAACAAAAGCAAGTGCTGATACTCTCTGTCATAGCTGCCTTCTGAGTAATCTGGAAAAAGTGTTTTCTATTTCTCCAGAGAAAACGCCTCAGTGTCTCAAAAACTGTTCCTTTTGTCTTTTGCTTCTTTCAGAAGCAAATAAAAATCTGTGAGATAAAATTATTTGCAAATGTAATTGTAATAAATACATCAAAATAAATAAATAGCAGATATTTTCCATTTATGCTTTAAAGGAAACAACTTAGGCTCCATGACTTAGTAAAAGCATGTAAAAAAATAAAGCCCACAGCAGCCTATTTAAAAAAAAAGTATTTGGTAGCATCTGAAAAAAGAACAGTTTACTCAACTTAGTCTCAACCCACAAAAAAATACCGTTGCTTTTTTTTATTACTTCTAGAGCATTTTAAGACCCCTATTTACAGTGAAGCCCGTAAGAGCCCATTTCCTTTATACATTTGTTAAGGAAAAGGTGGGGGCTGAAAGCACAGTTTTAGGAGCATATGGTTAGGCAACACTGTTGTCAAATATCAGAGGGAAAGACTAGTTTCTGAGAGGCCATAAAACCACTAGAATGACAGCGAGATATTACATGAGCAAGCGGTAAGAGTATGAAAGTCCTCCTGAAGGGCCCCAGTCCGTACGCTCCGGGATACCATTCCAACGGGAGGAAAAATGTAAATTAAAACCCTGCCACATACAAAAAGACAACCTAAAGTGATTATGTAGAAGAAAAGATTCAGAGTAGTCCTCACAAAGGTGACACTGAAAAGTTTCAGTGTGTAAATGCTTTCCTCTCACTGTTTGAAATGTCGGCGGTTTCCATAGCATGATTATTTGTATAATTGCTTCGTGTACCTAGTACTAATTTACCTGCATAGCATATTGACCTTGTATCACTTTAAACTTTGCACAGCTATTAACAGATTATGCCACCACTTTGTAAACCAGTTTTCTGCTAGATTTTTCTCTTCCAAGCAGGCTTTTGTTTTTCAATATTTGCCCCTCAAGGTATTTCTCTCTATTCATACCTCTGTTCAAATACACTAAGGGCCTGTCAGTCTGGCTTTTGTTTTTACTGCCTAAAAACAAGTGTAGAAGGATAGTAAATCCAACCCAACAGCAACATTCATGACCAATTTTCATTCAAAGCAGAACGTATTTTCCAATTGCTGAACATCAGTTTGAAGGCTGCAGAAGGATGTTAAAATCTGAACACTCTGGAGACAAATGTCAGTGCCAGAACTTCTCTCCTAAGCAAAAGTAAACCTGCAGTTTTAAAATCTTCTCAAAAGTTTTGACTTCTCACTTTTCCTTATTTCCTCACACTGCTTTTCCTCTCCAGGAAAAAAATCCTTCAGAATTAAATGCATTATTTTGTTACTGTTCTGGCAACATCTTGCAGTATTTTAGGGTGCGGTTAAAAAAAAAAAAAAAAAAAAGAATAAATCAGCAGCAGTTCTGGCTTAAACAGCCCTTCTTCTTGCCTCACCTCCTTACTGGTCTTTCCAACTTCCATACTCCCACGTTAACACAACCATCTGTAGGTCTTAGCAAGCCCACGAAGGTCCATGAAGAAAGCCCTTTTTTGAGCACAATTTAACCTGGACCAGTTCTTCACTCCATTTTTTTAGTTAGATCCATAAACAGAAATTATGGAACTGAAGAGGAAATGTGGGAGTTGAAAAACACGGCTAGTGAAGACAGACTCTGTCCTATGCCCATCTTCCTACTAAAAGAAATGTTCATTAGAACATAAGATTCTGCATTTTTTTCAACTAATCTATTAAAAACTGGTATTATATAAAATTATATTTTTGATTGACATGACATTTTGGCTTGAGTGCTTCAGAGAATACAAATCAGAAAAGCAGCAAAATAGTCTCAGCGCAAGTTGATTTATGGTCAGTATATACTTTTTCTTGAGTTCACATTGATCAACTTTACCGTTTGCTACTTACTACCATACTACCTCAAAAGGAAGTAAAAGTCAAAGATTATAAATCTGTAGTATTAAAATACATTTTTAAGATACATTTTTTTCTGATATCCCAAAAAAATGAAGAAACATTGAGATGTTTGTGAAAGAACTGTTTCATGTTGCAATAGCAGAATGTTAGAAACAGGATACGATTTGGATAATTTAACAGTTGCCAAATAAGATGATTAAAAATATATTCAGCTGAAGACAGTTCTAGTTCAAGTTTCTAAATGTATTTATCCTAGCTTTTAGCTTCCCACATATGACATCTCTTTGGGCCAAGAAGAGGGGATTTCAGTGAAAATGAGAGTTCGTCCTAAATGGTGTGAAATATGAGATGGAGATATCTTGTAATAGTGGGTAATGCTCACTGTAAAAATATGAGCTGTAAAATTTAATCTTAAATTACTTTATACTGCTAATGTTTAAGCCAATTCATTACAGCTGCACAGTTCTGGCACAGAGCACCTTGCCCCTTGTCCCCCAGCCATTAACTCCTCGCTATCTTTGTCATATACGCAGAAGTGATGTGGATCAACCAGCCTCAGAAAGGAGATGTGGCTAAAAAAAGCGCAGAGCTCTATTTGTTCTCATCAAAGTGAACGCTTTTACTAAGTCCTACTTAATCGAATTTGAGAAGAAACCCTGTGACTTGTATCTCTGCAAGGATTATTCACTTTCTGTATAATCTGCACGAGAAGGAATACACATTTTATTTAAGTAAAAGGATGTTGCTAATAGTACAATTACTGTAATACATGGTGCTAAAGCTTAAGTGGATGAACTTGTAGCAAATGCTTGTTTCAAAAAATACAGCCATTCCTCTGTCACTGATGATCTTATGATTTTCAACTATGAGACCTTCTCCTGCCAATGACAAAACCTTTGTAAGAGATGAACCACTCAAGAGGAAAAGGGGATCCCACACACCCCCATGTCCTACAGTCTTCTTTTCCTTCTACAGTCCAGTAAAGGGAAAAACAGAGGGTGGAGTATCAGCCATTTTATGTAAAAATTACATGGAAAAAAAACCCTTCTCAGTGAGGGTTCATGGCAAAGTCAGGTTACTTTTTTCCTTTGTTTACAGTGTAGAAAATGTTGGATCACTGTTTTGAAGGCAAGAGTAATTAAAGACATGGAAATTAACAGAAAATGAGACAAAGGAGAACCTCAACATTAGTCGATATGGGATTATCCAGAACAGCTTGCATTGCACTGTCAGGTACAAGAGTTCAGGAACCTTTTTAAACAAATAGAATATCATGAGGTAAACTATTTAATTTCAGTAAAATGTTTAATATAACAAGAACATGTCCTATAAATTAGAAAAGACGAGGATTAGTACAGGAAATATGAAACGCCAAAGGACCTCGCCAGAGAACAGATGATGACGGGTCATCCTGAACAAACAGCTGTACTGGAATGAGATCAATAGCGGAGTTCTCCAAATTTTCTTTCAGGATCAATCTTATTTAATAATTTTATAACTACCCTTGGCACACAAAAATGTTGGATACTAATTGCATTTCTTCATAATGAAATGTTGAACTGAATCAGTAACAGTGAAACACATGTATATATCATGGAGGAAAAAATGAACGGCATTGAGGATGGGGCACAGGTATGAGATGAAATTACATATTACAGGCTACTAACAATAATTATTTTCGAT
Source organism: Aptenodytes forsteri (assembly GCF_000699145.1). Taxonomy (NCBI): domain Eukaryota; kingdom Metazoa; phylum Chordata; class Aves; order Sphenisciformes; family Spheniscidae; genus Aptenodytes; species Aptenodytes forsteri. Next base: position 998,143 of record NW_008794447.1, on the reverse strand, counting down.
TCTCTTTTCTAATGACAGAAAAATACAAATGTAATAGTGCATCACAGAGAAAACTCAGCTACCCTGTATAACGCTAATTTTTAGATACTGTGTAATGTCGTCATGCAAAAGGCAAATGTAATCCAAGGATCTATCACGAGATATTTCCAGCAGAAATTGGCAAATGGCAATGCAGCTATTTAAGTCACTGATGAGACCTCAACTTTTAATTTTGCTCCATCTTTACAATAAAAAAAAATTATGTTGGATTTAATGAAGGGAGGGACTACGGGAGCGATCAAAGGAATATAGAGTGCATCTTTAAACAATAATCTTTCTGGCCATGGCTTTTTAATCTAGCAAAATGGCAAAGAAGGGGGGTAAAATGACTTACAAATATCCCAAGAGAAAAACACTAGAAGGAAGGAGCATTTATTTGTACTAAAGGAAAATAAGAGGGTCTAAATAGATGAGTACAAATTGACTGTGATCAATTTTACTATGGAAATCAGAAGACAGTTTTCAGTTTTTAGGAATGTGAGCAATGATGGTTAAGTGACTGCACCTCCCAAACTCCCAGTTCTGTGTGCGATGAGTGGGGGGATCTGACTGACATCTTTTCTCCTTCTATAGAGAGAGAATTTGGAAATAATTGCACAGATTTTTTTTTTTTTTTTGTTAAATAAAGGACATGGTAAATATCCTAAAAACTTCAATGCCACAAAGGAATTGATCAAATCTCCACACCAGGACTATTATTCACAGTGGTGTAAATGCTATAATGAGGTAATACTAGCAGTGATACTGTCCAGTTTAAATGCCAATAAATCTTCTCAATCAGCATGTGGTGGTGACCTACCACACAAAAGAATGAGGATCAACTCTGGTACTTTCTGCTAACACCTCAAAAACTTTATTTTAATAATAAATTATTTTAGCTGGAACATGTTCTGATGTTACTGTTTGTGATTACCTCCTGCTTCTATAAAACAAAACCCCTCCTTTCATGATGAACAAATTTCAGATCTCTTAAAAGTTCTTTTCTTACTCCCATTTCTCCTCTCCTCATGCTATGTACGAGCAGTAAAAATACTTTGAAGAGTTGGCTCCCAGTCATCATTTAATTCACACCAAATATAGTCACACACAGCCAGAAAGGCTGCATTTTGCACCACTCTCAGTAAACGACAATGGAAGAATAAATGGAGCCCATTCATTTACACTGGTTTCAGTTCATAATTTCAGAGTGAGATAGATCAGAATGTCAGAAATATAGATGAGCATTCTGCTCCTCGGTTTTGACTTTAACTTACAAGCTCTGAAGAACTGGTTTTGATTCACGGATCAGCTCTCTAGCAAAAACCTCGCTATGGCTCAAACGAATAGAAAAGTAACTGGCTTTAATTTATAGCACGTATGAAATGTGTTAGTAATTGTTAGTTAGCTGAGGGAGTGGATAAATACAAATAGGGAAGGAATAAACACCAGAAAATGTATTTTAGCATCTTATAATGTTTAGCAGATTAGTAGTCATTCCAAGGAGACCTTAGTTCTTCGTCTTTAGATCCTTCTGAGGAGCCACAGATTGTCTACGGGTTTCCTATCGCCCTACCTATTGTCTAATAATGACCAGCCCACTGAAATGTTAAAAACCCCAGTCTGAATCTTTCACTAGCCTTTGTAACTCATCCCGATGAGCTACAGTATCCTTGGATTCTGTGCCTATTATTCTGCCCTTTCATTATAGTATTACTAGTCATTGAAGCTTTTTTTAACGAACAGAAGAATTTAGTCTGCAGGAGCACTGTACTATGGTTCATAATTGAGATGCTCTCCCATACTTTATATTTTGATCATGCTTAGCTACACAAGGGCAATAGTCAAGTTAGCTTAATAATAGCCAGAAGAAATGCCTCTAATCCAATTGGTCACAGGACACATATCACCAAAACCAATTTCTTCATAATTAAAAGGTGCTCGCAGGCACAGTGAAAGCTTGGAAGTTGCCCAGGGATTTTGGGGGAAGTGTGGGGATTTTTTTCCCATAGACAGCAACCACACTGAAGCAATTTCTGAAACACACTGATAAGCTTTGCCTTTGAATTTACATTAAAGAGCTCAATAGTTGCTACCTGTGAGAACAGCTCATGCTTCTAAACTGAGTTGTGTCCTGTAGAGATTAAGGACACGAGGCCTCCAGGAGATTAGCACGTCACTTGGTTTAAGTGACATCCAATCCATTTTATTGACATGGCCTCTATCCTGCAAAACAAGCACTTTTTAAGTGAAACATAATGAAAATTTTGTGTGGCTTTATGGGCCAGGGACACGAGCCCTCCAGGAGATTAGCACGTCACTTGGTTTAAGTGACATCCAATCCATTTATTGACATGGCCTCTATCCTGCAAAACAAGCACTTTTTAAGTGAAACATAATTCTTAGCCGCTATTGGCAGGTCTGTAAACGAAACCAACAGCACTCGCTACAGATGCCTTGTCAGTACATGTCACCGCATACTAATACAGTGGAGCATGCCCAAAGGAACCTTAAATTGTTTTTTAATTTTGTTGGAGCATTGCCATGGACTAAGGACTTTAAACCTCATTCATTGCATCAGGCAGATTATTACACTGTATTGTTACAGGTTTTATTTCAAAGTGGTATTGAATCACAAGGCCACACAGGTCTTCAATTTTATTTCCTAATTGTTTATTTTCAGCAACACGAACTTGAGTCTTCACTGCAAGGAAGAAAATTGGTGTGTAGGTGAAGAGTTCTCTCACCTTCTTTTTTAATGCCATTCCAACCATGCCAATCAGTTTGGATGTGCCACTTGCTGCTGAGTAGCTGCATAGTGGGAATGAGAATAATTATTGAATTGAAACTGTGCACCAGCTTGGGAGAACTGACGTTTTGAAAGCCTGCCTGCCAGCTACATGGACTCCATTATTCTGGGGAAATAAGCTTTTTAACTAACACTTTGGAAAATAAATTTTCCATTCTTTTCTCTTCCTTTTGATCTGTAGCATAAAGAGACCGCATGTACTCAGGGTGATACACTGCATGAAACTACGCTACGCTGATGAGAAAAGAAAACAGCATTAAAGCACACACATACACACACAGACATATTATCATTAGGGAGTTCTACAGCAAAACCACAAACTACAGCTAACGAAAATGCAGTGACATACGTTAATCCAAAATGAAAGGAAGAAAGGAATGCAATACATTTTTATGCTAAATCATTTTAGCAGAAGTACAGAATTATTAAATATGAAGATGGAAACTGAATGTAGATGGCCCCTTCAAAACGTTTGTCTTAAATCAGGTTCTTTATTTCTTGTTGTTAAGCAAAATGGATCTCTTCATTTTGGCTTCCTAACTCATGACCCAAGTATTAAAATTAGGGGATATCCAAGTGGATACCTCTTGGTTCTGGAAATAACCCAAGAGCCATACTATACCAGGCAGGACCTTATACAACCACTGCACGTACTGTATCAACATCACAGCCTAGGCTAGCAGCATCTGCCTAAAAGCAGGTGTTCAGGAAGAGCGTGCAGTGAATTCGCATCTGGACAAAATAAGAATTAATCCAACTACTCCCTCAGAAGCAAAAGAAACCTAGTAAGAGATGAAATTGTTTTAACTAATATCCATTCCATGTTAGAGCTCCTCTGATTTCCTGTATTGCTGCATTTTGCAGTAATATTGGAAGCACGCACAGTTCTTCCACCTTCATCAAAAAGAACATATTTTTATGAATTTTCTGGAAGACTCTCAGTCTGGTTTTACTAACCAAAATCTCTGTGAGTAACCAAGAATGAGAAAAACTCAGGGCTGGCCTTTCTCCCGATTTTGCGAAACAACAATTTCAATGGAGCATCAAACCTGAGGAAGGCTTTTTCACAAGTACTGTGTGAAAAATAAGGCAACATAACTGCAAGCTGATGTTTCTAGCATTTGCTTCGGTTTTCCTTAATCCTTCTTGAAACTGCAACTCCTTCTTCTACGACTGTGTAAGATATTGCCAATACTTCCAGAATGGATCTTAAAAAATAAAATATGCTGCAAAAAGCTGAGTTTGTAACTGACCTGCAGATACCACTTTTCCAACGCTGTATTGCTTCCAAATTTCTAATGATGTCCGGACATTCTGAACACAGCTGACCAAAATATTTACCATAAATGTAAAGTTCTGAGAGCCCCTTTATGGTTTGCTGTTTTTTTTTGACAAATTGCCCATTTTCTAGACATTGAAATAGCTGCAAATCCAGGAAATTCAGTAAAATGTTTGCATAACATATATTGAAAAATACTTCCAAGAGTTTTTCTAAACAAAAAAGGAACTTATAATTGATGCTGCATGGTTGGAAAAAGGAGGAAGCAGACCAGGAGCATGAGGAAACTAGTCATTCTAAGTCAATCCAAAAGTCTAAAAGTGACCACAGAATACAGATTATCTTGACTTTTTGTATTAATATTCTTTTTTTTTTTCTTGGTTTCTGAGGAAGAATTATCCAACTCCTTTTCATTTTTAAAATTATACAGTAAATGAACTATTTCAAAGAGTGAGAAGCTTGCATAATGAGCTGTGTTAAGATAATACCTTATTTAATTGGGGATTTTAATATCCAAATCACAGAATTCATTCTGCTTTTGGGGGTGACTGTGCCAGGCTTCCTGAAGACTGATCAATGACAACCCCAGCTTTCTTGAAGGGTGCGAAAGGTATGATTAGTGTCGCATACGTGGGTTAGACAGAGCCTATTGCACCTCTTAGCTGCTTGGTATTCTGGTGCTGCAGATCGAGGCAAAATGTCTTTCCATGGTTGGGCCAACTGGCTGTCACTACATTTGTAGCGGTTGCATTCATGTTTGCTTCATTGCTTCTGTTCTTATTTGAAGGAGTAGAACATACCTCTTCAGGGACTGAACAACGAAAATCTTGCTTTATAGAGAGGTCAGAGATAAAAATTTAAGCAAATATGAACCGACAGGAAAATATGTTCTTTTTCTTATCTCATTCCTTTTCTATTTAATTTCCTTGCCACACTGCATGCTTTGTGGTATTTATGATTCTTTCTCATAGTTATTAAATAACAGAATTCTTGTCTTTCTTGATCAGCTAGTATGAACATTTTTATCTATACAACCGTTGTTACAGCATTTGTCCCATATAAAAATGTCTATTACCTGAGCACCAGTGCCTCTGACTTAGAATGAACTCATGTTTGGATAGCACATCAGAGCATCCTTCTCATGCATTACTCAAAAGATAGCATCACAGAATCATTTACAGGCTGCGGATCTAAAAAAAGTAATCAATTTTAATGTCAGGACACAATACGTTTAAGGCAGTAATACTTTCAAGCACAGGGCTGACAGAATCCTGTGTGCTTTTGGAAGATTGCACATTCAAAGGAAAGCCTCCCTGATGATGTGTGACATTTTCCAAAGGAGAGAAGGAGAAAGGAAAGAAAGAAAGGAAAAGAAGAAAGGATGGAAGAAGGCAAGGAGGAAAGGAGGGAATGGAGGGAGGGAGGGAGGGGAATTAGAAAACTGGAATGGGAGTCTCCTCAGGATAATAATGGAAATATTCACGAGGAAGCATTGCCAGACAATGTGGCAAATCTTTGTTTGGGGTTTGTCTCTTCCAGAGCCAGGATTTCCCACTATCAGACACTTTGCTTAAAAGGGTGACTTAATCCTGTGCATGTCTACAGGCCCATGACAGCAGTTTTTCTGAGGGGCATCTGAACGATTTTATACCATTTCAGAAGGAACGCATGGGATACCTGCCTTATCTCCAGAATCTGGCAAACTTGCTTAGTGAACTTGAGTTCACTTGAGATCACTCAAGATCACTAGGCTTCTCTGATGACCAATTAAGTAAGAGTAACAGGCAGTTAGCATCCCCTTTTGAGTTTTGCTTTCTTTACTGCCCTGCTTTCATTCTGCCACAGTTATACACACAAGCACACCTGCACACACACATATACATATATAAATATATTTGCCCAATGGGAAAGTAGATGTAATTGTACTTGCTCTCTGAACGGACTAAAGCCATGCTCTCCTACATGATACTGACTATACTTTTAAAAAATACACAAACTCTAAGTATATTATCCTTAGATATATCAAAAAGTTAACAGAGAACAGCTGTAAGTTACAGAAGGGTAAGTATTAAAATGCATCTTTAATTCAAATATTGATATTTAATGTTTGTAAAATATCCTCAAAATTATAAAGAACTTTATAAAAAAATATATTTGCAGAAGATTTATATGCAGAGTTAAAAAAATAATTACAATAATTCTATATCTGCCCTCACTGTATCCCATTCTGACATGATTGGTAGCTTAGAATACTACCTTTTTTCTCATTGCACTTCCTAGAGTGCACAGACTGTGCTGGTCAAGAGGAAATACAGATATAATATACTTTGAAAATCACAGAAATAAATAAGCATGAAATACAATGAAGTAAGAATCATTCATAACTGTGAGAAAGAACAGAAGTTTTGTACTGGCAACATGGCACAAATATTGCAAGTTCAACTTTAAAACATGTCTCGCAAGTTCAGTCCAGAAGTGACATATTATCTACTAAACATTACAGAAATGTACTCAATAAAATAGTGAATATCATATTTTCAAGAGGGCGTGTAATATGTTTCTGCATAAAAAATGCGTTCATCCTGTTGTGAAATTGCAAGGAAGGATGGGGGATATTTATTTAAAGCTCTCAGTGACATTCTATTTTCTTGTGGTATGCACATAGACCTTTATAGTATTTTACATGTGTTTTCGGGATTAGTTTCCAAGGATTCCTGCTGGCCTAGGACAAGTGTTAACAATTCTGCCTTGTGACCGCTTGTACTGCCTGAAATTAAAATACACACACACACACGAGTAAATAAATAACAAAATAAATTACAAACCCTAGCTTTTTATTGGCTCCCAAATAAAGAGATTTTGTAGAAGAAATATTACCTTAATCTCTCCATTTACCACAGTTATTCCAAATACATACACTGCCTCTATAAATAAGAAGCTTAAGAGCAATGAATATTATAAAGCAATAATAAACTTTGAAAGCTAATGCTGGGGAAATTTACATGACAATTTGAAATCTGTCTCCATTAGCTTTTTATTGGCTCCCAAATAAAGAGATTTTGTAGAAGAAATATTACCTTAATCTCTCCATTTACCACAGTTATTCCAAATACATACACTGCCTCTATAAATAAGAAGCTTAAGAGCAATGAATATTATAAAGCAATAATAAACTTTGAAAGCTAATGCTGGGGAAATTTACATGACAATTTGAAATCTGTCTCCATAGTTATTATGAATCTGTCTCCATAGTTATTATGGCATCTTGTAATATTCAAAAAGCAGGATTTGAGTAAAATTTTATTGAACCCTTCGTGTTAAGATTGAAGCAATAATGGCCACAGAAGGCTCGGAAAATCTCGGCTTTGCAAAGCATTAATAGAGGGGCAAAAACCTGCCTGTGTTGTGTCACATTCTTTTCCACTGTAATTATTAGAAGCTTTGCTCCTGTAGTCTACCTCTCCCTCTTTCAAAGACCAAATACGCACTTCGCATTATATGGGAATTATAGAGTGGCAGCGGTTATTTATGAAACTATTACACAGATGTATTTGGCAACTATCTATTTATTTAATCAATACCATAAAGGTAAATGTTGCTCTGAAATAACCTCTTCAGGAACAAAGGAGAGCTCTTTTACAAGACCACATCAGCAAAAAAATCATAGCTATCTAGTGTTACCTACATTGTAAATGACTCTTCTTCTAAGTCATTGGCAGGTGAACCTCGGAAGAGCTTATGAATTAATTGCAGAGCATTTTGATTCTCTTCCTCCCCAACCTATTCTAAAATAGCAAATCATTCTTCCATGTGACAACAACGAAACGGTTCTATTAAGGGTTCAACTTCTACATACCGAAATCCTCCTTGACTTCATGCAAGGAATACAGAACATGGCTGATAGTGTTGAAGAGGGTGATATAATCCATTTGGGAACTGACATCTCTGAGAGCCAGTTTCACCTTGTTGGAGATACAGCTCTGTGGAAGCCACTGCACTAGGCCACTAGCACTCAGGGGCAGCTTTTCCAGATGTCTGGGCTGGGACAGCTAGAAGGAAGGTAATGGGGTGGAGGGAAGGATGGAGAAAAGCAGAGCAAAGTCAAAAATTGGTGATGAAGGAGTTAGGTTTTGTTTTCAAAATCAGTTCTTACAGCTGTGATCCACAAGCAAACTTAATTCAACACCTTAATGATGTGAACAACAGGAACAGCCCCAGGAGTAAAATGGGGCTGACTAATAGATATTCCTGCAGTTATCTAGCATACTTTGAAAATTACTCTGCTTGTTCTGAAACTGCCTTTTGAAATTATTGTGCTCGCGCTTCGAAATTAAGAAAGGTTCTTATTTTCATCAAACTCATGCTTGGGAACTGCCTAGATACTTCTTTAAAAATCCATTATAGAAAAAAAGGAAAAAAAGGATTAACTAGTAAATTAGGCTGGCACAGGCACAGTTATTCAGAACTATAGAGATTTTTCCTCATTATTAAATTGCTGTTCTTCAATAGAGTGAACAGAGCAGGTTACAAGCAAGAGAAACAGAAGCAATGCTTTTTCTTGAGGTCTCTTTTTCACTAATTATGTACCAATGGCTTAGTGATATCTGCAGTCAAATGGCAAACATTCTCATCCAACATAAAGTTACGTATTGGATTTCTTACTAGAAATGAAATCTACATATCCAGTAACCGTAAATCCTTAAAAAGTGAGCAAGAAGGAAACAAATGAGAGAAGGTATTTGCCATGGAACTGAAAACACTGCAAACAGCTTTATCATGACAAGCATAATAAACCAAAAGCTAGTAACTGGTCTGTATAACTTTTTTTTTTTAAACGTCAGTCTTTGTTTAAGGCTTAAAATAGTTTGAGTCTCCTTTCTGAGCAAGCTGCTCCCCAAGGGCCAGGAGTTCCAGAAGCAAGAATATTCTTGCAATATTTGCAGTGTGTCAAAAATAGTGAGAATCTAATATGCAGCTTAATACAGCCATATAGCTGCTCTTACCAGCCCAGAAGACTCTCACCATGGGGTAAAACCAAGACAGTCTAGCATCGCAGCAGCAGACAGCACAGGGAGTATGGTAGGTGTGCTGCCACAAGACAAATTATTTGAAGGAGGACTCTTACACTTCAGTTATCCTTAGCTGAGGAATTCAGTAAGAGAAAAATTATCTTAGCCCTGCACCTATGCTAAGGTGATAGCTAGATAAAATTGCTAAGAAGGACATAGAGTGCGAAGGCTAAAAAGGCACCTTTTTCTTCTACTGCCTTCAGAAAAAAAGGTCCACAGAAATTACTGATTTCTAGTGAGTTCTTCAGAATTTTCTCATGCAGTCTTTCAAGAAATAAAAAGATGAGAATCTAGCTTCATTGAGATTTCCAGACCATATTCAACAAGATTCAAAAGTGCATTTGGACCCATTTGAACTCAATTCAATATCCAAGTGATATGTGAGAACTTGTCACTAATGGAGTGAGAAAATTGATGTATTAGAAAAGAAAGGAAAAACAGAGAGAAAGGAGTTGAAATAGGAGAAGAATGTGCTAAAATTCTAAAGTAACTTGAATCATCTGTAGTGAGAAGTTTCTGATAACTTAAACTGGAGTGAATTAAATAAGCTATCTCACTTCTACTTCTTGGTGTCAGTCAACTGAGACTATGCCCTGAACTGTAAGAAAACGATCCATGATGGCGATTCCTGTTGCAAATTATAATAGACATGAACCCTAGAAAGAATTAAAACCCAGGAATTTCATATACATCTATACTGATTCTACAGTATGCTTAAAAGTAATAATTTTATATAATTTTATTTGTATATTGCACTCTGTGACTATATTAAAAAGTATAGAGTTACCAGTTTCTAGTAAATTCTTTAGAACATTCTCATAAGATTTATTAGAAAAACCTAGAGTAACAGCCAAAGCAAAGTTTTTCATAAAACTTCAAGTTGATTCTTACTGCAGAATTTTGTAAAGGAAGTCTATTTTTTACTGGAATTCTGCCAACTCAAACTCATAAAATATTAGACTCTTAAAATAAAACAGATCAGAATCCAATGCCTTTTATGTTACCAAATACCGTGAAGAGAGAATGAGTTCAGGGCCTTGTGCTGCGAGAGAACATATTACTTAGATTATTGCTATCATGACTTGGTGTATTTACAAACAAATTGTCTGAGCACTTTTTAAGGCAGATGCAAAGCAAGGAGAGGTAGCAGAAAATGACTGAAAGCTGAGAAGGAAAAAACAAGATGCAATCATAGAATCATTAAGGTTGGAAAAGACCTCTAAGATCATTGAGTCCAACCACCAACCCAACACCACCATGCCCACTAAACCATGTCCCTAAGCGCCTCATCTACATGTCTTTTAAATACCTCCAGGGATGGGGACTC
>NW_008794447.1:968780-987224 GCF_000699145.1 Aptenodytes forsteri | reverse complement strand
GTTCAGCCGGCTGTCAACCAGCACCCCCAGGTCCTTTTCTGACAGGCAGCTTTCCAGTCACTCTTCCCCACGGGTGAATGACGGCTCACAAAACCAGCTTCACTTTCTGACTACAGGTGAGATCTGCCAAGTTAGGTCATTTTTTCAGAGACGGACCTGTACCCCAGTGGTGGTAATGTTATAAGTTGTAGGAGGTGGATGTTAGGAAGTTGTGAGGGAAATAACAATGAGATTCGGTATGGGAAAAACGTTGGAATGAATAAAACTTGAGACCAGATCCTACTTGTTTTCACTTCCGTAAGATTACATTGTGTCAAAATTTAAAGGCAAACAGGAAATCAAATACTTAATATTCAGAGCATTCATCAAAAGCCATGCCTCTTACAGGTAATCAGGGGGATGCTAGTGAAGCCAATAAGCTCCTGTCAGTTCTCCGCCTTCCCCTGCATTGCTATTTGCTCTTACAGAGGGGGAGAGAGACAGAGAATTTACTCTATCCCTAAAAAACCAGTCATGCCAGTAAATTCGGCTCATGTGAAGTAGCATGGGCTCTGCCAGTTTTGATGTTTTCTGTGGAAGTTACTGTGTGATTAAAGACTAATCTCACTAGGTGCACTTCTGATTTGGAGTTTTAGGAAAAAGGAAAATAAAAAAGAAGTAATATAGATGCTGCAACCTCACATATATATTTTTAGTTGTCAAACTTTGATTCCTGAAAATATTTTGCAATCGGTATTTTGCGGGCTACAGTATTTACAGAGATAAATGCAAAACTGAGACCTGCTCCTCAGGTATTTCTAAAACCTCAATCTCAAAAATTCCCTCTCTTTTTTAGGAAGCAATAAACATGCAGCAGACTACTCTCAGCATATGGAAATGCAGTCAGGACAGAAATGGCTTTCTGCCATATTCCTCTTATAATTGATTCAAAATTTTGCAATTGATTGAAAATTTTGCCGAGGTCCAAGTCTCCAGTCCAAGAGCTCAAGAGAGTGACAGCTTTCACTTATGGTCCTGACATTTGCTTCTGCTAAATCTTACTTAGCATAAAGGTTAGTTTTACTTAACATGAATGTACGAGGAGGAAAGAAAAAGACTGTGTTAGATTATATCACCTGGAAATTCACTTATTCAAGAGGAATCCTCAGCTGAATCTTCAGGGCAATTTTCTTCCTGACTCATAAACAGTTCAGAATGATCAGAAAAGGGGATTTTGTGTGAGAATTGTCACAAAACCAGCAACTAAGGTGACAAACAAGTACACAAATGTATGACATGTAAGGAGTCTTATTTTTTCATTATAGATGCTGGGAAAGTGTAAGTGAAGTTCAGTGCTGAATAAAGGAAATTCAGTCTCTAATTTGACTATAAAATTGAATGCTAACATAATTACAGGCTCATTATACAAATGGGCAGTTTATAAGCTTCCCTTTCATTTCTGATTTTGACAAAGGTCTTCCAACTCCAGTTAAAAAAGGAGAAAACAAATGCATCAAGAGCACTTGGTTGAGATCCTTAATGACTTTTTTCCCTGCAGCATGCATGGCAAAATTTCATAGTAGAGATGCAATTGCTAAATGAGGGATTCATAAGTTTAAACCTGTGCATTAGAAATAAATGAGAACAGCTATTAATCTGGGAAAAGTCTTTCTGAGAAGTCAAACCTGCACTATTCCACACACAGAAAATAACAGGCATTAGGCAGTATTTGCATAGGGTAATGGGGGAGTAGAAAATTAAAACCCTGAATCGTAGTGTCTGGGGAGCACAGGACAATAGCTTTGTATTTCCAGAAAGAGTTTGGGTTCAGCCAGGCTTATTGGACTGCGTGCAGAGTTGGTCTGTTGGATCTGGCTGCTCTGGACCCAATGAGCTCTTGCAGCTGGTTCTCAGTAAACTGTGCCCTAAGAGGGTTTATTAGCTATAGGGAAATGCAGCCTAAATTCATAAAATCATTTTGGGCTAGGGATAGTTAGCTTGTTCAGAGCCCAATGAGTTGAAGCATGCACAGGAGAGTTCTCCAGGTGGCTCTCTGTAAGGATCATCTCATCTCTAACATGGCACATTAGCCCTGACTCACCTCTAGCCATTACGGACTCAGGATGCTGAAAAGCCTCCTGTCCATGCTTGTTTAGGCAAGAGATTAGATTAGACACGACATGATCTGGACCAGAGTTGGATACGTAGGCTCGCAATAACACTGTGCTTCACTTAATTAGGCCTCCTACAGCCACTGTCTGAAGGAAGATATCTTATTATTGGAAACAACATGGTCTACACATATAGTCTTCAGCAATAATTTTAGTGGCTCTAAGGGCTGTGAGGTTTTTCTGCCTCCCTGGTATGATTAATTCACAGCTTGGATGACTGAGAGTTTACTCTATCTGTCTTTCTAGTATTTCCCAAAGCCTTTGTATTTCTTACCACATCGGATCTCCATGGCTAGGGAATGGAGACAGGTGGCTGTTAGGAAGAATCTTGGCCACAATGCAGAGGTTCCTAGTTCTAACCCAGTTGCCGCACACATCCCATCACTCTCAACTTTTCCACTCTCCAAACATTTAAACATGAAATTTGTGAACAGAGCAAAAGTAAGCCCCTCCTAGCAATAAGAAAATGCCTGAAGTGCATTACTCTGAACAGAGTCTCTTCCTCCAAAGCTGTGTGTATAGTTAGGCACACGCTGGTAATAAATGATGGATAGAAATATGATATGATAGTCTGACAACTTGAAAAATTGGTATTTCTACAAGTTTTAAAATATCACAGAGAGCTTAATTCAGACACCTAATTTTCTAATATATATCTACGCAAAGTTCCTTAAATTATTTGAATGCGTATCTTACAAAACACGTACATTAAAATGTAGAACATATAGATGACTACACAAAACAGAGACAAGTCCCGTATTTGTTTAAAGGTCTTTCTCTCTCACTCTCTCTGAGAAGATGTTGTGCAGAGACTTTGAAAAGCCTAAAGCTTTGAATTCACTTTGTGGGAATATTGCGACATCAATTTTTTAGCAAATTCTAGCCTCTCACATTTACAATCTGACTGAAAGATTCTCAGATTACAGCGGAGTATTAAAATGCTCTTGAGTCTTGTATAGTATTTATATTTCTTGATGGCAGTGATTTTTGTATAGGCGTGTACGTGTGTGTATATATGTGGATTTGATTATTTAGTAAGTGTGGTATACAGTAAGAACCATGAATGTAAAGAATTTCTTATTAGACCTGTATTACGTTATGCTGCTGGTCACGCCGTATCTTTGAGTGCACAGAATGCTGTTAGCTGAATTGAAGCCCCATTGAGTGAAACAATTGGATTCATCCAAGAAGAGAAGAAAAATGATCCTCTTAGTGGCATTCCTTAGCACAGGAGAAAAGTGCTTACCTTGTGATGGTTATTGGCAGTTTGTACAAATGATAGTGCACAGGGTTTTAGGTTAACCTGTTTAGTTTTACATGACCTGAGACATTAAAAATATCCTTACTCTGAAGGGCTGCCAGGCGGTAACTCAGCATCACATAAATTCTGAAGGCGGTATCATTGAAATGGTGTACACTGTTATTGAATTTTTAGTATTCAGTGAATATTGGTCATGATTTATAATAATTTTGAAAAATCAGCATTTGTAATGGGATTCTCTTATCTCTGTAAAGCATATCTGACATGCAGTAGTGCATCACAGATTTGATTTTTTTTTTTCCTAGTACATATGCCAGCTGCATAACAATATACTGAGATTTTGACATGCTGCCAGTCCTTCCTCCTTAAAGAAGAGGGAACTGTTTTTAACAATAATGATTGGAAAACTAGCAAACAAACAAACAAACAAAAAATCAATCTTTTCTGATCAAAGCAATACACTCATACGAAGGAAGCTCAGATACTTCAGCCAAAGACAGTGCAGCTGCAGGTTTTGCATTGTTATTTTTCAATTTGTGCAGAAATCACCTACTTACATTTCAGTGCAGTCATGCCAAGGACCTTGCGACAACACTTCAATATTTACGAGCGCTTCTCCAAACACTTTACCTCAAGCCTCTACATTTCCAAAGATTCCACATCTTTCTGGGTCATTTTAACTTTTTGATTGGTAGGGTGGCCATATTATTCCTTGCCTCTTTTTTAATGTTTTAAGTCTATTAGATCTTCAGACTGCTGGGAGTTACGCTTGTCCCACGCTATGCTATGTCAGCTGAACATCTCAAGAGTCTAATCTTACCTTCCTGCGCTCATCCTGAAGAATAAATGACATAGAAGACTCTCATGGCTCTCTCTGCTACGTAATGCTCGTATGAATCAAACTGAGAATAAAGGCCTAAGGAGATGAGGAAGTTTGCTGTAGAATTTTGCATCCACTTCGCAGTTCCCTTACAAAGATATAAATTACTGTACAAAGTTAATATTGTGGTGATTTACATTCTGTCTTTTACATAAAGTGAAATGTTACTACTATAGAAAAAGTCCAAGGCTTAAGGTTTTCCCGTACTTGGTCACACAGAAGAGTGATTCTTTGAAACTTCCACATATGCAATCTCCTTTACGCTTTGTAAAATCCCAAATCTTCCGGTAAAGGAGCATGGGCTTGTAACTTCTGGAACTCTCAAAATGTATTATTTTCAACTTTTAAAAGTCTTTTCAACACATATTAAGAATCAAGAGGAGCTCTTTCTAAATAATTTGTAGGCAGTTTGAACGTGAACAAAGAGAAAAATATAGCTCAATTTAAACATAGCCTTCATTGAATGCTACTCTTTGGAAAACTATATACATTGGAAATCTTCTTGTATGTTCCTATGTGAGGAAATCACACAAGATACTCAGCAACATGGCCAGTTGGGTCTCTATTTATCACCTTCTTAACAAAGCTGTCTGCCTCCACAAACAACAGGTAAAATCACAAGTGTTCTGGGAAATAGATTATGTACTATTAAAGCACAGCATTAAATCTTTACTGTCCTTCTGGTTTTTTGGCTTCTCCCACATTAGCTAGAAACATGTGGCACCAGACGTCATCTGAACGTAGGTATGGCTGAACTTATCAGGCAAGACCTTTCTCGTTTATCCTATACTCTCCACCTTGGCTGAGACTGAAGGCAATGATAATGTGTTGATTTGTGTCACTAGATTGATCTTCAAACTCTGGAATTTTGAATACTTCAAGTAATTGATTTATAGATAGCAAATAAAGACCTTTAGGAAGGACGTGAAGAAGTAAGAAGGCTCCTTTTTCTTTAATTAACTCTTACATTGAATTTAAATGAGAGGTTTAATTCTTAAGCTGTTTACTTCTCATCTGCCAATTACAGTAAGTAAAATTTATACTTTGTAGGTACCATTGTTTTGAGTGGGTTTTGTCTGATACATACATTATCCATACACTAAATGAGCTAAATAAAAATAAATAAGCTGCTTTGATTTCTTGTAGGTTACTGCAGTATCTTCATATGAGGGGTTTAGGGGGTTTTTATATCTATTCTGAGATTGCACTATTAAAGCAAGTCTCCGAGAAGTGTTTTGTTTTTCCACCTGCATTTAAGAATATGAGAACAAGCAATTCTTTCTGATTCAGGCACTATGCTACTTTTCTCTATATGTAAACTAAATTAACGCAACATGTTGGATGAAGCGTTCCTTCGTGAGATCACTGGAACCTTAACCTAAGCCAGGTAGCAACTCCCCGCTTACCAAATCCATATTCACACAGTAAGAATTTTAAACTGAACTCTGGATTGCTCTGTAAATATTGTAAGTGTTGAAGTGGAATTTGGGGCATTGGTTTTAATTTTTAAAGTACCCTATAAATTTTGATATCTGTTTGCCTGACAAACTTCGTATTTCCTTGCACAGAACTCAGGATATATCCAAGAGCTGAAACTCTGCTAATTTACATGAGAGGGAAGCATTAGTAGGATATTTTTTTCTCAAAAGGCTTTTTGTTTAAATACTATCTTCAACCGAAATGTCATTGACTTCAAATGAGGTCCGGATTTCACACCTGAGATCTAAAACATGCCTTTTTCTTAATTTCACTCAGCCTAGATTCGCTGGCCTTCTGAGAACACCCCAGACCATGTAATTCTTCCTAAGAAATGAAATGTAATGCGGATGGAGGGATACAGGGCTAGTCAGAAGGTCTGTGATCATCACTCAGGAAGCAATTACCTTAGGAATGAAAAGTCTATTTGATTACTAGGCCGATAGTGCTTTATATCCATTGTATGTATTATGTAGTCAAACAAATGAAGAGAGGAAAAAAAATGAACTAGGTATATATGAAGAGAGATGTGGGAATTAGAATGCCTTATGCATTACTCTGTAAGGCTGAAGTAAATGAACCTGCCTGCATGGATCCCACAGAAGCCCTGTATAACAAAAATCCATATTTTTACATGGGAAAACAGGAGATCAACCTTATTGACAGCAAAGTATGCCAAAACCTTGGCAAAGACAATGAATGTACAAATTGCTGTAAAAGATCAAGGTATTTACTTAATGCTTTCTCAAAACCATTGAATAGAAGAGGTAAAACTAGAACTTTTTATTGCTGTTAGATACTAAACATTCAAATTCATCTTGTGTCTCATTCTAGTTTGCCTTTTAATACAACAGTTTCCATTCTTCCACTGGAGAACAGGAATTATTTGTACTGCTTAAAAACAAAACTTTGCTAAACCTATTCAGGACAGAAACAACAGTTTCTGTGCTCAAACTCTGATTTTCACTACGTGACGCACCATGGTATCTTGCAGTCTACATATTACAGTACTGGTACATAACTGATAGAGAAAGTCCATGTCAATAATAAATTATGCTTCTTGAATTTGGTATGTCTTTTCTATATTACTTTGTTGACTGAGAATTAATAACTTTTCTCTTTTTCCTTTGCTTATAGAAAAAAACTCATGAAGCCAAAATGTACAGGTGAAAATTTTCTGTGGTATTTTATTAACTACGTCTCTCTTTGCAAGCCTGCTTGAAATTCACCTCTGTGAGAATTAGGGGACATGGAAAGATAAAATATTATTCGTATACAATGTTTATTAAATCATTCCTTATTCACACCTTTCATCAGCATTAAATACAAGGCTGTGCAAAACGTCAGGTCTGGAAGTGGCTGAATTCTGCTAGTAAGTGAAGCAATCAGTACGTGAAAAATATTAAAACTTTATCATCCCATTAATTAAAAGAAGCAGCTAGTAATGATAAAAGGATACATAGTGGAGTACACAGAATAAACCTTTGAAGCTGCTATGAAAGGTAAAGAAGATCCCTCAAAAATCAAAATAAAATCCAATCAGCAGCAAACGCCATACAGAATTTGATTTGCAAAATATACAGGCATCTGTCATTTAGATCAATGGCAAGTCTCCCATCAGCTTCAACCAGAACGTCATCAATCCCATGGGAAACTCAGATTATCAGAGAACCCATACCTCATCTTTGAGCGCATACAGTTTTCAACCTTGATTTATGCTACACCTAAGTGAGTAAAGGTGACACAGTTCTTTCTTTTTGCAAGTTTGGGCATTTCATTAATAGTCCTAGATATTGGTAAATTGCATAAGGAAAACTTCAATTTCGATAATACAATCAATCCTTTTCTTTCTAAAATTTAGCCTGCCATCAGTTTCTCATAACCACATAGAATATCTTTATTTTTCTTTGTAGTCAAATCAGTTAAAGTATTTTAAAGGGTT
Source organism: Aptenodytes forsteri (assembly GCF_000699145.1). Classification (NCBI taxonomy): domain Eukaryota; kingdom Metazoa; phylum Chordata; class Aves; order Sphenisciformes; family Spheniscidae; genus Aptenodytes; species Aptenodytes forsteri. The sequence continues at coordinate 979,515 of NW_008794447.1, read as the reverse complement.
TATCACTTTCTATTTGATCAGTTTAATTTAAAGCTACAAGATGCCCTCAGAGAGCTCATCAAAGAATGCAGACGTTTCAGTACATTAATATTTTTTTTCAGTGACAGCAGCTCTAAAAGGTAGTGAACATTATTTACTTAAAAAGAAATGTTTTCCCTTATGCAATGATTGCTAGAAGAATCATTAGTCACAACGGAAGTTCAATGAGTCAGTTAAATATATGTCTTATATTATAATTTACGGGTCTTTTAACAGTGTAGGATCCCTTGGGTCAAGTTTATGAGAAACAAAAAGGACACAGAAAACTAAATAATATTCAATATATAATGAACATGTAAATTAACTGGAAAATTGCTTGCTCTTAATTACCAATGTTTACATAATGACCCAGTATCTCTTTGGTCTCTCCTAATACACGAAGAGATAGCACATTGTGAATGTTTCTTAAGTGCCAATTACAGCTCAGACTTAGTAGACACAGTTTATTGAAAATATGCCAGGATAATTTAGAGCATTCTTCAGACTAAGTTACAGTTCTGCACTGACTTTATTTTTTTTAATTTACAAACTCATGTTGTCATTTACAAGCTGAATCATACCACATCTGCCCTATGTAAACTTCAGGAAAAACACTGCTGTAGTATCCAAGCATACCAAGCTCAGGATGCTCTGTCTAAACACAGGGTGAAGAGATTTTTATTATAAGAGAAATTGAGAGTATTTATTTCCTAAACCACCAATGCAAGAAACATTCAGATTATTATATTAATCATTTAAAAAATTCTCTAAGCTATCTTGAATTTAAATATTATTTACATTTATGTTAATCTTATCATGATGGCTACAATGTCTAAATATGAATCAAAGCACAGATTAAAATGGAAAAGGCTGAGTTGCATTAGGATGTGAGCAAGCTGAAAAGCCTGTATTATTATTTAAAAAGAGCTGGCTATTAAACTGAACTTACTAGATACCCTTATGAAACTAATTTCCTAATTTCATTTTTTCTTTCCTGTAATTTGTTTCATTTAATATTCATTGGCCTTATTGTTACCATCTTTCATCTAGTCTACCATTTGCGGTTCACTGACCATGAGGTTCCTTCCTATTATTTGATCTATTCATAGGAATACATGATTTTGGTACTTAAATTTCTGACACGTCGCCAGTTTTTAAACGTTATGTTAAAATTTAGTGAAATGCGATCATGACAAAGTCATACATTGTGCTATTTAGATACAAATCCTGAGCTCAAAGATATTGATCCCTACATCGTCTGGTCCAGATGACATCTGATTGTTTTGGAATATATCAGATCAATACATCAACCATATCATACCTATATTCTAAAACCTCACCACCTCTGAATTTAGAAATGGGAAGGTTTTGTTTACATACCTTGCTAACTTCTATACAAATGTTGATTTGTTCCCTATTTTGTGTTGTCATTTTCTTTTGTCAATATCACAAACAAATGGTTTTTAATACTTTCCTAATAGATTTCCCTCTTAAAATATTTTCCGTTACAGTCATTTTAGTTATCTGATCAATTTAATCCAGTTGTATGTACACATACCCATGTGCACCATGTTAAACAGTGAACTTTCTATTTGGGTCTTACACCTCTAGAATACACTGTCGATTGTTAACGTCATGGATATGGGTCAGTACTCCGAGAGATGTCCCGAACAGGCTTTGGTCACCACAGCACCGAGCTATTATTAGATATTAGATAAATTAAGCAAAAGACGTGACTTTCATCTGTCTGAGCTCTTTGACCTCATTAATATGACATATTAAAATACCTATTAAAAAACATCTGGGATAACAGTATATGAGTTGTGGAAGAATTGTTGAGCGTAGTTTTATTTTCTAGTAGGTTGCATGATGTTATTTCTGAGGAAGGTGTGGCAAGTATCCAGCACTTTTTTTTCTCTGCTTTAATTTCTTCAAAAAGAGTCCTTTTTTTTTGAGGCAGAATTGTTCCCTCCTAGTCAGGTACTTGTGCTGCAGTAGTATTTGAGATGAGATTTCTGAAAGATGGAAGTGCATTTGTAATTTATTTACTGTTTAAAGGTATATTAAAAAGCTGTCCTAAAAATATATTCTGGAAATAAGCTCCTTTCTCTTTAAAAAAATCTTCATTCAAGAAAACCAAAACTTTCATGGGAATAGATTGTTTCCAGTTTCAGGGAATAAAACTATACAAAAAAGGCTTCAAAAATGGAAACAAAGCTTTCTGATTTTCAGGTCGGTCTGATTTAACTGCTTGGGTTTTGCTTTGATTAAAATTTTACATTGTTGAACTGGGATTCTTTTCTCAGATAGGAATCTTCTGTTCCAGTCCAGGATAGAACAAATGTAGCGATGCTTAAATACATTCCTGTGTTCAGGTAGGGATATCTATACTTCTATTTGGTAGGTAACTTCACCAACCATTCCTTCTTACAGACTTCACGAGACCATTCCAAATGCTTTCCTGTAGATAAAGAAAGTAGGTGCTAGTATCATTATTAGGTGGGCTGACGATCTTTCATCCTGACATGAACAAACCCTTGTAAATGCACTGCATACGGGAAAGGTTTTCTAGAAGTATATTTATGTTAGTCCAGAAGTTTCCTGTGTATTTAAAACAATACAGGGTAACAATGGCATGTTTGCATGCTTCTAGCAATGCATAAATTTGCTACCTAGAATGAAGCATACTGGAAATCTAAGAGTGTCTTTCATTTTGCCTGAGAGAAAGAGAGAAATGGAGAATCCATACACCCCGCCAAGTACAAAGGAATGGGATGTGACTGCTACAAGGCTTCTGAAAGCAGATCTCATTTTCTATAAGAAGTCTTTGCAGGAGATTCAAGGTCATGTGTCCCAGGTAATAAAGACAACTGTTTAACCACTGCTTTGTCCTCTAACACTTCCTTTGGCAAATTGAAGACTATGGTGACTGAGATAAGGTATATTAAGAACTGAAAGCACAGGGTTCATCTTGAAATAAATATGGGATGGAGACTGGACAAAAAAAACTCTCCTAGTTCCAGCTGGCAAAGACCAGCAAGCACAATGGAACTGGTTTAGGATGTATTCTTGTCCTTGTTTTGGCTGGGACAGAGTTAATTTTCTTCCTAGTAGCTGGTACAGTGCTGTGTTTTGGATTTAGGATGAGCATAATGTTGGTAACACACCGATGTTTTAGTTGTTGCTGAGTAGTGCTTACAGTGCACAAGGAGCTGGGAGGGGGCACAGCCAGGACAGCTGACCCAAACTGGCCAAAGGGACATTCCATACCATGTGACGTCATGCTCAGTACAGAAACTGGGGGGAGTTGGCCAGCGGGTGGTAAACGCTACTCGAGAACTGGCTGGGCATCGGTCGGTGGGTGGTGAGAAATTGCACCGTGCATCACTTATTTTGTATATTCTTTTATCACTATTATTATTATCTTCCCTTCCTTTTCTGTCCTATTAAACTGGGTTTATCTCAACCCATGAATTTTACTCTTTTTTTCCCAATTCTCTCCCCCATCCCACTGGGGGAGGGGCGCAGGGGGAGTGAGCAAAAGGCTGTGTGGTGTTTAGCTGCCTGCCGGGTTAAACCACAACAATTCTTTTAGCCCAGATAGAACACTTCTCATGCTTATTTATGAACAAACTGAGAAATTAATCTGAAACAATGGTGTAATATACATGACCTGTGTATGTATGTATGCTGTCTGAGACATCAACAGATGATATATATCTTAGTAAAAATTAAAATCCTAAGAATAAGAATTTGTTAAAGATTATATGCTCAAAAATTAAAAGGACAGTATTTTTATTTGGACACCAGGGTTATGTCTTCACTACTCTTTAAAAGCAGCCTAAGAAGCAGCCAGTGCTTCGCAAAGCAGCCCGCACATTTGTGACTGACCAGTAAACCCCTGCAATGGAAGCAGGCTCAGAGGAGATGGGCAAGGGCATGAGCCCCTGAAGCTCTGGGAATACGCAGCATGTGACTGACCACCCCTCCTGCAAAGGAAGTTAACTCGATCTCAACACAAAGGGGACCAGAGGGTGGCCTTTGTTTTATGTAAACAGCTATCAAGGGTCGAGTGGGTCAACTGGTCCTGTAAATGTTTCTCCCGGAATTCATTAAAAGAGTGTGAACGTCCCCCTCAGTTAGCCAGAGATTTGTGTATACATGGCTCAGCCCAAGAGTATAAAAACTAAATAACTAAAAAAAAATTCCACAATGAGCAATGGGCTTGAGCTTCAACCCACATCTTCCTTCCCAGCGACTGGGGACACGCAGCGTCATGACTGTGGGCGTATTTATAGAGACCAGTAGCAAGGATCACTTTGGTATTGTGATTGAACTGTATATTGTAATTGCTGTATTTTGCTAAGTGTAACTTACATCTGTATGGTGTTTTGAGTATATTTTGTACCACTCTGCTAAATCAAAATTCTTCAAATAAGTAAATGTGATATTAAACATTACAGCCTCCGTGTGTGGGATATCTACAAAAACCTAGTCAGAGAGTATTGGGCTCATACAATCATTGGTTGCAGAAATGACAATGGTTAATAGACAACCAGCCCAAGTGAGTACAGAAGCATCTTAACTACTTAGTACTAAAAGTAGTTCTTTCTCACCAAGCTTGTCATAAGCTCAAGAAAGTGACCTTCAGCCATATCTTAACCATATATTACAGGTTTAACAAACAAATCGACAGTCAGTTTGGTCCCGAGACCTTTCCTGAGTCCTTCCACTAAAGCACATTGTCATCAAACATAATCAGTTAGAGTCCCTCTTCTGCTTCCATTTTTATACGCTTGTGTAGTTTCTTACTTGTAGGCTTTCTTGTAAGTCAGCCCAAGTGGGAGGACATGCTCTCTAACTCTTGACAGACCCTGTGATAATTCTGCTCTCCTCTTCCACATCTAAAACATTTAATCTACACCTCCCCTCTTTACTATTGGCTTTAGTCTTCTCTAAAATAAAGATGTGAAATATTTCAAAGCTTTTGAAAGGTTTTTCTTCCTACTTAAAAAGGCATATTGATGCTGCATAGCCATGCAATAAAACTATTTTATACTAGTTAGCACCTGTAACAATTGTGTTGATTGTACTGAATATTATTTTTTAAAAATAACTGGCATGTACATCCCTTAATCAGTACTTATGAAAGTGTTTTAATTAGGAGCAAAACCAGGTAAATTCAAATGTAAAAGGGGAAATCATACTGACATGTCTATGTCAAAATGAAAGTGTTTCACCTTTTCCAACTACTGATTCAGAATGAAGATGAAAACTTGAGGACACACCTGCAAAAATACCAGCCAGAAAGAAAGAACAAGCGTATACTTCTATTGTTAGGATGCTAGAAAACCTAAGTTCAAATTTAAACTTGCTCCAAACCAGGTGAAGAGAAGGCTTGAAGTCTGCCATGTCTCCAGGAAGCAACCAACCTATTTACCGAGTCAGTGGCTGTTCTGAAATACGGTACCATCAGTCCATTCACCTGGATGTTACACTACCTTCAAAAGCCTTCAAACTGCATTCCTTCAGCCATACTGTGGGCCCACTCCAGCAAAACCTCATTCATGAGAGTTGTGTCCCTGGTGTCAAGACAGTTGCACTTCAGATGATTCTTCCATCTGTCATTTAATCTGATTACCAGGAACGTCAACAAAACTGTTCCCAAGGTAGAAGACATACTTGAGCATTTCTGCTCATCTACTCTGGCCACAATCATCACCGCTCTTTCCATTAACTATCATTGTAAAGGGAAGGGGTGTGACTAAACTCGATAGTCTTTCTAGTTGGGCTACAAAGGCCACATAGATGTCCTCAGGTTTGCTACACGTTTCAGAAGCACCAGGTTCAAGTAGTATGAGTACATTCTCAGTAGAGAAATTTAAAAATGCAGTTATAATGTTTGACCTATCATCAATACTAATTTTCATCTTCCTAGTTTGCACTAAAAAAAAATATATCTATAGTATACCCTTGAGATGAATAACTCATAGCACATATTTATGTACATACTGTTTATTAGGCTAGTTCCTAAGCACTATAGAAACATAGCTATACTGTATATACATGACATGAAGATGATTGATCTGGGCTTCATAGTAAAAATAATTAATTGTAGGAGGCCACCAGTTACTCAGAGAGGGTGTAAACACTTACTAAGAATATGCATTTCTTAATAATTATTTGTAGTGGTCTCACACTTAAGCCTATAGCAGTAATTCTTCCTTTCATTACTTGCAACAGTTCATTCTTAGATTTATTCTAACCTTCTTCGCTGACGGCACTTGAGAGGAGATTTTTTTTTCTGAAATGATAGCAGGAGTATGTATTATTTAGGATCAGTTTAACAGCTATTTCTGCATTAAAACATTCACAACATATTGACTGAGGGAGAAAGGAGGGAATAGCAGTACTTGGTGAACCTCAGAACACAGCAGCTGGCAAATTTGGGAATTTCTAAAATGTTGTTTATCCTTCTAAGCAGAGACATATATAGAGAGAAGTCAGATAGACTCTAGGGTCTAATTTATTTCTAAATTTATTTCTAAAATTGAGCTATAAAACTTGCATTGAGATAAAAAATATTTTCAAATTAGATATCACCATTTACAACTGTGTTTTATTTTCATATGTATGTATGTATCATTCTTCTCTGTGTGTATAAACATTGCTGGTTTTGTACTCCCCCTCTTGACTTCTGCAGCATCTGTTGGCACTTTGGCTTATGAATTAGCGCAACAGATGTTAGTGCCATCAGACAGAACTTCTGCTACAAGGCTTTTTATTTATTTTTAGATACCATCGCAGCCAGAATTTCTGGCCTTGTCACCCTTTGTATCTCTGTAAGAAAGAGGGGAAAGGTACTATAATACTTGTGGTGATACTCTTCAAATATATATATATTAGGGTTGAGAAATTGCTTTAGAGAAGCATAAAGGATCCAATGCCCTATTTCCAGTATGGCCTTAACTATTTAAAAAACAACAACAAAACCCCTTGAAAGTGAGTAAGTTAGTTTAAAAAAATCACCTTATAGCCACAATCATTTTGATGGCAGAGTGCAGATTAGGTTCAGCCACAAATTGAAGTAGCTTCCTTTCTAGATTCCTTCTAACACAATCGTGGCCATGCTTCTGGACAGGGTGTCCATATACTGCTGCATTATATAATCACTGACCATACCATGAAGTTTTGTTTACCCTTAAAGTAACAACTCCAGTGGATTAGGCAGGTAGATTAGTATCTGCCTAGCACTCAAACCAGAGACAGCATAAGATAAAACAAGCCAACAGCTGTGTTAATATACAGCTCCAATAACTGCTGGAGATAGCATCTACACTGTACAGATCACTTTTCTTTCTAATTAAATCAACTTGAAAGAGCAAGAAATGCTTTATTAAAGCTATAATTTCTATAAATCAAGTAGTCTGCAGCCATTCTTGTTTCCATGGTGATATGCCTGTCATAAGGACATTCATCAGATGCGGCTGTTATCATTGGGCGTACATGGACCATACACTGCAAAATACCTGTTGGAAAGTACAGTCTGGTTTAGATCCTAAAGCTATTAATGGATGTTTCCCCATACCATGAAATACTGAAATCCCGGGAGTGCTCCCAATTTCTGCTTCTCAGCACCTCTCTGGGATAGTTTGTTGAGTTTTGTCAGTGTTTTTCCCTTACCTTGCCCCAGTCAAGTATCAGTTCCCAGGTTCTGATACCCAACGGCACCTTATTTTTGCAGGAGCAAAAGAGTTTTTAGCAATGTTTCACCCACAAATGGAGTAATCTGTTGCCTCTCAGCCCCACGCGTGGGACTTTTACTTTCAGATGTACCCCTGAGGTACAGGGATACACGTGGGACTTTTACTTTCAGATGTACCCCTTGTATCCCTTTTTCAGCATCCTGAAATGGTATGCTTGTACTATAGCTGTTCTACTCCTGTAGCTTGCTTACTTATTAGTACCAAGCCAGAGGTAAGCATGGGTTCTGCAGAGTGAAGTGTTAACTTGCAGAATATGCAAAGACAAGAAAATGTACGTCTGCCTCACAGTGTCATTGGCTACAACTTTGGCCATGAAAAATGGGTGTGTGTGGTGTGTGTGTGTGTTTACCTCCTACTTGCAAGGTAGAAATCTTCATGTTTGAAATAAGGGCATCACAAATATCACCTAACACAAAACCAAATATGTTATCCTCATCTATACAGATCAATCTAATGGGACTCAGTGTTTCACCAATAGCTTCAGAACCACGTTAGTCCTATTATCTTTCAGGTATCGCACATTACCATCACTTTGGCAACAATTCCAAATAAACACATCAAATATTACCATTTAAAAAAAAAGTACCATCCCACTAATTTATTCCACTGCTTAGCATTTTATTCCTCGTATGAGTTACATAAGCCTCCCATTTATGGGACTCAGTGTTTCACCAATAGCTTCAGAACCACGTTAGTCCTATTATCTTTCAGGTATCGCACATTACCATCACTTTGGCAACAATTCCAAATAAACACATCAAATATTACCATTTAAAAAAAAAGTACCATCCCACTAATTTATTCCACTGCTTAGCATTTTATTCCTCGTATGAGTTACATAAGCCTCCCATTTTAAAATGGTAATGCCATCTTCCAGTTTTCTCCACTGTGTAGTATAATATCAGAGATTTCACTGATCTCTGCAGTACAATTTAGACCTGGCTTTCTGTGAGCATAAAGGGCTTTGAATATCTCTAAGTAGTGAGATGTGTTTATTTTATCCACCATAGTTTCAGATTTATCAACCATTTAAAATTGTTCAGCATTTTAACACAAAATTTCAGGTGATACCCTGTTCTATAACACGTCTACCATGACTACCAGTTTTAATTGCTTTATTTAAACCAGATTTATTATATGGTCTAGCTCTTTTGTTTATATTTATACAGCACAGGATACAATGACCTCTGCAACAAGAGACAAGACAATCCAAGTGAGTACTGTACAATACTGTCTTCTGGAAAGCAGGTGTGTTATATTGCTACACAAACAGGTTGTAATGGAAACCATTGCTCACCTTCATAAACTGAAACACATGCTTGTAAATAAATTCAATTATTGTTGGGCCTGCAAATTCAGTCTTTAATTACTACACGTGACCCACCAGTGAGCTAAAGAAACACTTCCATCAAATCAATTCATGTTAATCAGAAGCAACGGGCTCCTTTGGAGAAGCATCATTTTAAGTCTTCTCAAGTTTTATCAATGAACCCTTCCTGGTATCACATAGGACGATGAAATACAGTCCTCAGGAGACATACTCTATGAAGTTATGCAATTTTAAAACATAGCGAAAGCGTTAAAGTTAAATCACAGAAGAACGCCATGATATTACTATGCTGCACACAGAGAGGCAGAATAGAAATACAACCACCCTCCTCCCTCTCCACTGGAAACCTCTTACAGAACGTACCAGTTTCACAGGAGATTAGCCAAAAACGGGACTAACTTAACAAATTACACTAAATTCCCGTTCTGTGAATGGAAAGCCTCAAGGCTAAATACTGTCTGCAGGAGCGCAACAGAGAGCAGGGCCACTTCTACCTCACTGATGCTTTGCACCAGCCTTGGCCCTGTCAATGGGCTGCTGTAATTTATCAAAATCCCAGAGGAGCGCTGTGCTAGACAAGGTAAGCGCAGCCTGTGTCCTTTGGCCACTCCTCTCCTTTGGCACGGCATGACCCTCTCCCCCGGCCTAACCGTGTCAGGAACTGGACGTTATTGATTCTCTTGTGTGTGCTACAAAGTGATAAAGAGAATTTCTCTATAGAAATGGAGAACAAAAATTTTCTACCACCCCTTCCTCTCAGAAACATTCAGTTATTATAAGAAAAGTTATTCCTGAAGGAATTCTGCTGCAGAAAGGCGGAAAAGCCAACAAATTTGTTAGAAAAAGAAATAATCAATACATATGCATTTGTGTTGAAAGACTGAATGCTATTACTGCTCCCTTTCTCTATTCATTACAAAATTGCCTCAGAACAATAACAGTAAACAAAATACTACATCAATAAGCTTTTTACAAAGTAACATGCAAATAAGGTTTTTAAATAAAGTTAATTTAATATTTGATTATATTATTTATTCATCATCTACGACCCACCCTTGTGGGGAAATATTACCTCCTTGTTAATCAAAAATGACTTCCTCTTTGAATGCAAACCACATTAGCACTCCAAAGGGACACTTTAGCTTTTCAGTATTTTTCCCTTTAACTTAGTATATATTATGCTTATTTTTTAAAACATTACTGAGCTTTTACTTACTTTTTAAAGGAGTGAGTGAAGGATGAGAATTTTGGCACTGTTGATTGAGAGAGAGAAAGGGTTATATATAGAATAGGAATACACCCTGCCTCCTTACAGCTCTTAGGGTGGGAAGATCGAGTAACATCAGACCTTCCAAACATGTAGACTTTTTTTTTTAATTGAGGAATTTTCTTAACCATAAGTAACACCCTTTGTCTAAGCTAGCTAATGTGTCTCTCCTGCTCCACAAAAGAATCATAGAATAGTTTGGTTTGGAAGGGGACCTTTAAAGGTCATCTAGTCCAACCCCCCCTGCAATGAGCAGGGACATCTTCAACTAGATCAGGTTGCTCAGAGACCCCTCCAACCTGACCTGGAATGTTTCCAGGGATGGGGCATCCACCACCTCTCTGGGCAACCTGG
>NW_008794447.1:965708-968649 GCF_000699145.1 Aptenodytes forsteri | reverse complement strand
AGCCCAGGATACGATTGGCCTTCTGGGCTGCGAGCGCACATTGCTGGCTCATGTCCAGCTTTTCATCCACCAGTACCCCCAAGTCCTTCTCGGCAGGGCTGCTCTCAATCCCTTCATCCCCCAGCCTGTATTGATACTGGGGGTTGCCCTGACCCAGGTGCAGGGCCTTGCACCTGGCCTTGTTGAACCTCATTGAGGTTCACACAGGCCCACTTCTCAAGCTTGCCCAGGTCCCTTTGGATGGCATCCCGTCCCTCTGGCATGTCGACCGCACCACTCAGCTCAGCGTCATCTGCAAACTTGCTGAGGGTGCACTCGATCCCACTGTCTATGTCATTGATGAAGATATTAAACAGTACTGGTCCCAATACAGACCCCTGAGGGACACCACTCATCACTGATCTCCACAAATGGAAACAAAGGAAGACTAAAAGACAAAATAAACCGCGAAGAAAGCAGGGCACTCTGGCCTTAACTGGCAGCCCGCAGTTACCACGGGTGGCCAGGGAAGAGGATGGTTGCTCTGTCTAAAGGCAGAAACTGTCGCTTTAGGAGGTGACATAAGGAGGACCAAAAACCTGTGTTTCTTCTCCTCTGTCCTCTCCCACAGCTGCCAGGGAGGGAGGCAGGCAGGCAGGGAAGGAGGAAGGAAGGAAGGTCTTTGCCCAACTGGCGCCAGGGTCCGAAGGTCCCACTTGCACACAGCAACCCCACGGACTGCACGTGTGGGGGAGACAGAGCTCCTTTGCAAGCCAAACTTTAAAGATTTAAACACGGAGATTTCAATAGCATTTAAGGACACATTTCTTCCTCTACACTTAGCATATAAACATGACAGACTACTTCTACTTTAGTAGATTAATAAAGGCTAGTAAAAAGATTTTACTACAAGCTTAAGAAAAACTTACTATAGAAACTTATTCTATCCTTACTGATAAAAGAAAATATGTGTGTTCAGGTCCTAGGCGGATTGGACAGACTGTTACTACAGCCAGCATTTTATAGACTGGGAAGCAACAAAGTATTCACTCTTTCACCCAGACATCTAAAGGATTTCGGTTGCCTACAGATCTGAACAAACAATTCCCTACACTCTAGTAAAATCCTGCCCAGTACTGCTCTTGTTTTGCTTCTTCAATATTTATTAGTTGTTTTAATTATTAGTAATGACTGGGAAACCTGTGTAGGAGGCAGCTGTGAGTGATGAGATAAAGATCTAGTAGGTAAGGCCTTGTTCTCACACTGCTACCTCATTAGCAACGATAGAGGCAAATAATAAGAGGGGGTGCCAATTAACACCAACTGTTCTAATATTTTACAGTAAATTAATATTGTTTTATAACTCCTTAAAGCATGAGAGAAGAAAAGACGACTTGTGAATTACCAAGTAAAACATTTAAGTAGAACACTGAATTCTCCATATAATTACCCTCCACAAAATATTACGGATCATAGCATACACTCAAGTACGTTTCCATGCCCTTGACTTACATGCTGTTGGACAACTTTTCAAATTTTTCATACAGCAGTAGACAGTTAACAAAGTAATAATTTCTTATTTATTTACTCATTGAAATTGTGTTCTCAATAAGCATTTAAAACCTCTTAGAAAATACTATTTTTCTTTAGAAACTATAGAAAACTACTAATTATTACTAAAATGGCTTGAAAGCAAATAGATTTCACAACATAAAAAAAAGTTTTAAAATGTATTAATGAAAGTATACTTAAAATGTTTTTATTTCTGAAATATTTTACTTTGCACGTTTACGTAGACACCATACACAGCATGTTTGGAATTACCACGTCCTCAAATGCAATGCTGTACAATCCTTCTACATACTAAAGAAATATAAATGCTTTCTGACTTCAGTGTTTGGAACGCTTTGTACTTAAATGGCAATATTAGATTCACAGTCATGCAGCCGCCATTTAACTTGCAGGCACTGCTGTGCCAAGTCATAGACATCCCCTGTACCTAAAGTCAGCTGTGGTGTTTTGGAGCTCTATTTGTTAAACTTTCTCCTCCTTGTTATTACAACAAGCATTTAGTTACCTTCACCTGTTCCTGTGCATGCAGTCAAATTGCAAGTACTGAGGAATGGATATCCTCTGTTTTGTTATAATCACCTTTGGGAAAAAAAACAAATCCCTACATTTCATCATAGGTTTTCTAAAATTCCAAATTTCTAATACTTTTACTAATATTTAACATTTGTTGTTTGAACAGCTGACAAAGGAAACACTTGCTACTAGCCTGTATAACCAACACATACCAGAGAAATTAGTGGTTGCTGGGCATAAATGGAAGAAAGTAATTATGTATTTTTTTCAACTTATAGAACAGTGACCCTATCTGTGGGTTTTTAACAAAACACATTTTTAAAGTTGACTTCATTCAAAATAGATTTGAGTCTAGCTCCATAGTCTCCTCGCACTTTATGTCTCTGCCCATATATGTATAAAACTAAGTAAAGCAGACATTTTAATGAATCTCTTCAGACAACAGATTATTTTAGTTCTTGAGAGCTGTGTTGGTTTTGGTTGGGAGAGAGTTAATTTTCTTCATAGCAGCTAGTATGGGGCTGTGTTTTGGATTTGTGCTGGAAACAGCATTGATAACACAGGGATGTGTTCATTACTGCTGAGCAGTGCTGACACAGAGGCCTTTTCTGCTCCTCACCCCACCCCACCAGCGAGCAGGCTGGGGGGGCACAAGAAGCTGGGAGGGGACACAGCCGGGACAGCTGACCCCAACTGGCCAAAGGGACATCCCACACCATATGACGTCATGCTCAGCATATAAAACTGGGGGAAGAAGAAGAAAGGGGGGACGTTTGGAGTGATGGTGGTTTTCTTCCCCAGTAACCATTACCTGTGATGGAGCCCTGCTTTCCTGGGGATGGCTGAACACCTGCCTGCCGATGGGAAGCAGTGAATG
>NW_008794447.1:961252-965608 GCF_000699145.1 Aptenodytes forsteri | reverse complement strand
CACGAGTTTTCTCACTTCTACCCTTCTGATTCTCTCCCCCATCCCACCACAAGGGGAGTGAGCAAGTGGCTGTGTGGTGCTTATTTGCCAGCTGGGGTTAAACCACAACAAGAGCAGAACCCAAAATTAAGATATTCTCTGTGTGCATATGGGTATTATGGATGTTTTGAATGCACAACAACTTTCCACTAAGTTGTCTGGAATAAACTCAAGAGAAAACATTAATAGATTATGGTGGAGGTTGAAATGTTTCACTATCTGTTCTGAATTCTCTCCTGTAGTTCCTAATAAGCAATACTGAACCTTCTTCAGCAAATTAACTGTACTTTTCTCAAAATATTTTGTGCTTGCTTTTCAAAAATTTTACTTCGTACTCTTGGAACATATCACTCAAAAAATTTAAGACTTTTCTCTTCAAGTTCCCTATTTAAACTACTCATCTACTGATATGCTCCAGAACATTTGATCCTGTGATAGAAATTTTAGCCATCAGCTTTAACAATACAGTAGGGGTCATAACCAGTAATTTTCTTAACTATAAACTGTCAAACTTCTTAAGAATTATGGTATGCAAGCACCTTTGCAGGATATTCATCCAAAATCATGTGTGCACATAAACCTTAAGGAAATTATGTTGTCAAATCTCCAACATGGAATAACTTCCCTATATTTTTATCAACAAAACCCACCGGCAAATTACTGCCTCCCCTTGGTAACTTACGTCATGTAGACAGATGCATAAGTTATCTGTGATCAATCAATGTGAATTGCACCCTGATCTAGAACAATACAAGTCATTTCTACATATTTTTCTCATTTCCTACTTCCTATTACTCACTGCTCATGTCTAATAGACTTTGGTGTTCTTGCATTAGGGCTGAACAGCTGAAACCCTAGAGATTTAGGAATACAGATTGGATTTTTACGATAGGTGATTTCTACATATCTGTTTGTCATTTGCTTTTATTTGCAATTCAGAAATACTATGTCAGAAATGTTTAAGAAAATAATTACCTGGACTGGATAAATACACAACTCAATAGCCGATTATATTCTAGCTCAGCTCCAATATATCACATTTACAGCCTCATGAGGTGCTGGCAAAAGAAAGGAAAAGATAAGTCCTCTTAACTTCCAGAAAGGAAGCCTGAACCGTACACCTCTCCCCCCACCTTTTCTTTTCCCCAAATAATAATAAAAAAGAAAGCAAAATCCTTCTTTTTTCTAGACAAGGCATTCTGTTTTTCCCTGTCACCAATGACTGGCTTGGTTAATTTAGAACATGATCGCTTCCTACGCCAGCACATTTGGGGTTTCCTGTGGCAAAAGGCTCATAAATCTGTTCACTCACTTTGTCTGCCCAAGTCATTACAGGACGCTTGGTGAACATCGAAGTCTTGCATATCCTTTTAACAGAGGAAAGATGTGGCTGGTCTTCATTTTCATAACTTACTTAACTTCCGACACTACGGATACATACTGTCTCCGTATAAACCAATAACCCCAGACAAGAAAGTGCTGGAGGACACACATACAACTGAACTGCTAGCAGTACACCCTGAATCTGAAAATGGGTAAGGGAGATGTTCTCCAAAAAGAAAAAAAAACAAACTCACGTGATTAGGTTGGCAATGGTTTTGTTATTTAACAAGGGAGCAGAGAGCACTGAGGAGAAATGGGTAGACAAGTATTTGTGCTACAAGAATATTAAAGACATGTGGGTTGCACGTTAGCATAAGGCTTAAGGGTTGCAGATTCAAACTAATAGCAACTGGAAGAGATTCCTAGACTAAAATTTGTAGAAGGTACCTCTGCTTTCCACAAAAGATATGGTTCTATATTGCACATAGATAAGTTTGCCACACAGGTTGTATGAGACAGTGTATCATATTACATTCTTCAGTCTGACAATTGTTATTTTTTTCTTTACATCTTCTGGCTATCAGGACAGCTGCCTGTCTGGACTGCTTTCACACTTCACATTTCTAAAATTAGGAATAAAAAAACCTCATGAACTTTCAGTATTTATCCTATCAAGAAAATACAAAGTCCAAACCTAATAATCCAATACCAATCAAATCAGTAAAGGATAACGATATGTAAAGATACAGAAGAGAAGCAACAAGCACGCCACATTTATCCTTGCAGGAACTCCATTACAGTCAGCGTAGTTATACCACTCCACCTCTGCAGTACCTAAACATTTTGGAGAAGAGAGTTTAAAACTCTCAGAAAAAAACTTAAGTTTGAAAGGATACACATTTAGGTGTAGTGCATAGAGTGCAGTGCATAGAAACGCACTCTCATCAACAAAAATAATTGGAGCTTGCAAATAAACATTACTTCACAGCTTTTCCACCTGAACCATGAGGAAAAAGAGAGCATTAAAGAAGGTTTCTATGTTGCTGAAGTACAACAGAGCTTCTACTGAGAAAAGGAATTAGGATATGTATTTACAAAGAAGCTGCTTGGCGCTGCTCAGAGTTAAGTCCCTCATTTCCTTCACTAAATTATTAACAGAAACCTAATCTAGCGCCAGATCACCAAACCAAGAATACTTCCTGGAAAGAAAAACAGCAAAAAGAGAGAGGAAAAGGCTACTAGAGTAAAATAGAGGAGCACAGCTGTTACGTATGTACATATACGTATATTAAAAATATACATTGCATACATGCATGCACACAACACACACCTACATGGAAAAAATAACAAACACCCACATATGGGGAATCACGAATGTGCACTAAGCACAACTTTGCATCTACATAATGCAGTTTTACAGCAGCATGATTATCTATTTTAAAAGATAACACAGTCATATAAACATTTTGCAGTTATAGTAGATACCAAAACACAATAAATGTAAACGAATGCTGTGCTTCTGGACCAGTACTGCTAATACACCAAGGTTCAGAAACAATTTCCCCTGTTGTTTAAATAGATTTGTGCAGCGCAAACACCTGCAGCAGGCTCAGGTGAGCACTGGAACGGGCACTCGGCCAAAGGCTGGGGAGTCGGTAGATTTTTGACATGTGAAGAAGTATCAGCTATTGCAGGCAGCGAGAACTGCTCTTGGCAGTGATTGTAGGTGGAAGGAAAAACCAAACCAAACAAAAATACCCTCAATGGTCTTCCCTCCCCGCCCCCCCCCTTCAAGGCAACAGGAAGAAACCATAACTAAATAATCTGAAATCAGTATGTGTCCTCAGTCATAAAGAGAAAACAATCTCTAACAGTGTAGTGGTAAATCAGGGGAAATCGTGTTAGAATATTTAAATGTATTTTGAAAACTTTGTTTTATAACATTTAAATTAATTTTGAAAATAGCTGCTGTTCGCTTAGATGACCAAAAGGTACATAGCAAATGGGATGTAACAGAATAGCATTTAAAAATGCTATTCTGAAAATTCTGATAAGCAACCTGAAATCTGAGTACCACCTAATTATATTTTTTTAAATAGTTTGTTTTCTTGTCTTCTTCATCAATTAGTAAAGGTTCTGTGGAAGAGAAGTTCAGCATATCTGTTAATAGGGACAGCATAGAATACAAATCACAGATATGTTTCGATGTGTTGGCAATGCAGAATATCAGCTCTGTGTGTGCGTGCGCACACAAAGCATCACACAGGTCATTTTTAACTTGTGAATTAATAAAACTTCAAAATGGAGTACAAATATTTTTGTTCAACTAAGGTGAATCTCAACACTCCATGAGAAGTCTATGAATGTAATTATAGAATTTACCATAGGAAAGAAAAAGCCAGATTTTCCAAGAGAACAAGTAAAAATTTAGGGTGGTAAATTTGGTAATAAAGCTGAAGCAAAGTCAATTACACTCACTAAATTTTCATTTTCTTCTACAAAAATTTCAACTTTCACTTGAAATGAACTTCACAAATAGGCGGCCTTTGATGCATGGAGTGTTCCCAGAGGAGCTCAATGCGTGATGGAACTAAGGACTTCAAACTCCAAAAAGAAACTTGGAATAGTCTTGACTTGACTGAAGCCACTCTGAATTTGTCCTTACTTTTAGGGAAGGTATGATGTTGCTCAGGGTGGGTAGACAGAGGGATTGATTTACCTCCTTCTCTTAAAAGAACTGCTTTTCAGAGATCCCTCCCTCCCTCCAGAGGAGCTCAATGCGTGATGGAACTAAGGACTTCAAACTCCAAAAAGAAACTTGGAATAGTCTTGACTTGACTGAAGCCACTCTGAATTTGTCCTTACTTTTAGGGAAGGTATGATGTTGCTCAGGGTGGGTAGACAGAGGGATTGATTTACCTCCTTCTCTTAAAAGAACTGCTTTTCAGAGATCCCTCCCTCCCTCCCTCTCCCTCTCTCAACAAGAAAGAGCCA
>NW_008794447.1:933894-961232 GCF_000699145.1 Aptenodytes forsteri | reverse complement strand
TAGAGTTGGCCGTAAGACACTTAGCCTCAATTTCACTTGAAGAACTATCTTGAGATGAACCACACTTCTTGCGTCCTTGCATTTTTCTGGAGACATTTCTTTTTCAGTAGGAAATTTCAGGCTGCACGGTTTACCCGTATTTCTTGCTTCTTTTCAGTACATGCTTGTCAAAATTAAAGCAGCAGTACTTTCAGAGCGGCTACTTGCTGTTTGTCCTCGGAGTCCTGGAACCTGACCTGAATTCCTGACAGCAGATCCCACCAGATTACAGCTAAATGAACTTCAGTATGCAAAGCCTGTTTTAAAAAATTAGTTCCCAGTTCAGCAGTTTTCAGGTTCTGGTCATCACGAAGTAATGTGAAGGCAGGGCAGCAAGGTAGGGAAGGTATCCTCATGGCCCTTCTTTAGGGATTTCATCTAAACCCAGGGGATTTGTTTTCAGAACTCAGTCATATAAATCTGGTGGCACAGAACTATAAGCCTATTTAATAGCCCATCTGCTCTTCTGAAGGAGGCTTATTTGCAGCTTTGTGCCGAACAATGCTGATGAGCCACCAATTCTTCTTTAAATCTTTTGGTGCTCTCTACAAAATGTCTTTTGTCGTCTTACAGGGTGGCTGGGGACTGAAGGACAACTTTTCTGCTTTTTTCAAACCCACCCGTCAAAACATTCTTTCTGTATTTAGATGGGCCAAGCAAAAGTATTTTTCTGTTATAAATAGGGGTTGAAAGGGTGATCTGTCAAGAATAACTAACGTTTTTAAATGTTTGGACATTTTCCTCTGTCTTTGTGGTGTATAAATATATTAAGTCATTGGGCCTTTTCTTTGTTTCTCTTCATTCTCAATTGGTTCTACATGTATTTCATTTTCAGTCTTTGAAAAAACTGCAACAGTAGTTCTTATATTCCTAATTCTGCTGGAGGACATCTAGAAAAGTATTAGGTCATATTTACTATGCTATTCTTAATGAGCAGAGAAAGAAAAGATTGACAGCCTCTAAACAGATTCTTTTACAGTAAATATGGAACACTAATTGGCATTAGCTAAATCTTAAAGGCAAACTAAAAATCAGAAGTCCCAATGGTACATGTCATTCTTTTTACATTAGTCTGGTGCTTGTCAGAAAGTTGGTAAGAGCAGGCTGGAAATTTCTGACTCTTTTCTAGCAACAATATCAGTACCAAATTGAATATATACATAACTTTGTATGTACACACACCCACCCTCTCTCACATACATATACAGGCTTATTTATACCAGTTTTGAGACAGGTGGGGAGCTGTCTATATTTCTTTTTCTAATATATCTCATACTAGCCCATCATTCAAGGATTTAGGTGATGGAGAACAAGATTTATGAACAAAGCAGATAACACTCCTGGATTTCAGACTCTCTTGTTGTTGGCTATGAAGCTGTTGGAGAGTCTTAGCCTTGACAATCTTTCCTTTCACATAAGCAAGTGTAATACTGAAGGTCAACCTTGACCTTTCATGCTCCTGGTGAATGCTCTCACAGCTGGGTCAGTCTCTGTCCCTATCTCTGAGGGGAGAGAGAGCAGAGCTCTAAAACCTCAATTTTTGGAAGGATAATAAAAGGGAAAATAATTCCCCAGGAATTATTGTCATCCCCTATTTTTTTGCTAATACAGGCTTTTTTGTTTTACTCCTGAGATATGATCAATACTAAACACTTTTAAAAGTTATTTAGGCACTGTAAAGGGCAGATAATGGTGAAGTGGTTTTGGGAACATCGCTGGGTGGGTGAATCCCAAAGTTTTAGGTGCTTTAACACCTGTGAAGAGCTGGTCTTGCACAGCCCAGCAAAAATGCTGGGGATTAGAACCTGGACTCTTAAAAATTCAGACCAGAGAAGCAGCATTAAATCAGGCTTTCTACTGCTGGGTGTGTGATTAGATACAAACTTGACAGCAGTACTGACAACAGCTGGAACACTTCTATTTAAAATTATACACAGAATGGCATAGTTCTTTGATTGAAGATTCTTTATAATCCCAATATATGTGTTTGTCATAAGGTAATTATACAGTGTGAACATCTCTTTGCATGATGACATCGTTCTGCTAACTCTGCTCGAGTACTAAATATATTATCTATGCATTCCTATGTATCTGGATGAATTCATGCACACTCACACATTAACATTAAATTCTATCTGGCTGATACTAATGACATTAAAAGTAAATTTAAATGGCAGTAAAAATAGTTTAAAATTCTGTGCTCTAAAGCGTACTCTTTTGTTTATGATACTAAGTTGTTTGTTTGTTTCTTCATTCTCATAGATGCGTGGGAGATTCATATTCACTTATTACCCACGTACAACATTTCTGTCATCTGTTCCCTGTACTTCTCATCAAGGGACTTATCTTAGCCCCCACAAAACTATTCTACTTCTTAAATGTCAATTAAAAATTATGACATACATCTTAATCAAGGGTATTAAAATATATTTCTAAACAAAACAATGAAAATTTTTTAATTTATCACAATTGTTGGCTTGCTAATCTAACAAATTACTCTAAACCACTGTATTTTAACCCTGACCATCTTTCACACGTGTAAAATGCACAATGAAAGTAATGCACTCAAAAATGATAGAAAAAAATTGCTTTAATCTACACTGATCAAGGCTACACACCATTTTTATTAATAAATTGCCATCGCAAAGATAAGCATGCTTAATTTTGCTAATGTCTAATCAATATACAGCACGCCAGTTAAATAGTTTCTATTTATTACTCTCCAGATGCACCATTATCAAGAGACCACGAGCAAAATTACAGTCCCCTTTGGCCAGTTCTCCGCTGTAAAGCAAATATGGGAGGGATGGAAATAGGGAACAGAGGAACTTAACTAACAGTAGGTTTAAGTTTCCAAGAGCAAAGCCTTGCAGGGATACCAGAGCTCACCCCTGGACCAGACGCAGTACAGTATGACATTTGGCTTAGCTAACAGACTCTACAGGTGTGTCTACAGTGTTTCTCTTGTGCAGCTTTAGATGTAAGCCTGGAGAGTCTCAGGCTCTATTTAGGGTCAGTTCCATTGCCTTCATGTTTTCTTAAAGAAAATCAGTTTGCTTTTTTTCCTAATCATTTTCATCTTTCTCTGCTACAGTTCTGGACTTGCTTTCTCACAGAGTATTCCAGTTCTTAACATAGAAACTCAGTCGAGATCTATGCCAGGACTGGAAAGCTTGAAAGGGGGCATAACCAGAAAAGGAGAACCTGAGGAAGAGAGTGTGATTCTCAGAAGTCTGTTTAGTCCTAAAAGTGCCTACGCGTTTGCCAGTTAAATTCTGCTGCTTTGCATAGCTACCACTCACCACTCAGCGTTCTGTACCTTCACGGTATCCGAGTTATGAATGCCAAATGGAAAGAGATGACTTAAAGCCTTGCATTGGACTTCACGGCCCCAGAGAGGGGTGGCACTACTGACATTCCTCTACCAGCAGCATTTCATTTGGAGGTTGTCAGCTCCTGCCCCAGACTCCGGACTAGGCAAGCAGCGTCCGGTCTCTGTAGCAAGTATCTGCTACAGGCTGCCCAAGAACCTGCCAGCATTGGCCACAGCTGTCTCCGACAGGAGTAAGAAAAATTACACAACATCTAGGTCTCATGCTGAAATGTAGCAAGAGTTTACTCAGCCTAGGAGATTGGAAATGCTGTGTTTAGACTGCTTCTTACTTTCCCCAGTTTGCACCGGGACACCTGCAGCAACGTACTTTAAAGCTTTTGTTGCACCAAGTAAGTTCATATATGTTTAAGAACCCTTTTTTAAATCTCAGGCATCGTTACCTCAAACAACTCAACCCTGAATTGCTCACCTTGCTATCCAGTCTTACGTTATTTATAACTTGAGTGCTACAAAATGGTTATTATGTTCCCTATTCAAAAGCAAATCTGGCTTCAAATTCAGTACAGTTTTATTCTATGCTCCAGGCAGTAAACACAGGCAAACACTGAAACACACTCACGATATCAAAACTGTATTTTTCCCTACCTAGCTTCACTCCAGCTATTTGCTTCTTTTCCTCGGTGTAAAAAAGAAGCTGGGGGGTAGAAACGGGGAGTAAATACTGGGGCCCTTATGCTTGAGAACGGCTGCTGGAGAGCTCAGTTTGGAAGCTTTTGTTTGAGATCGTGTACCTACGCGCTGCTTAACTCTAGCCCTGGCAGAACACATTTACAAAGAGCAATTCACAAGACTCTCTGAAAACTGAAGTCTGCAGGAATTAAACGGTTCTTCCTCCTCGCCGCGATATGATTAGCTGTCTCTGAGGAGTGAGTGACGACGTCCCTCCCACTCAGCAGCTTCCGACTGACATTTCACTAAATAGAACTTGAATCTCAAAAGGGTTGATCTGTCAAGCAGTTGCAAACCAGAAAAGATCAGGCAGGTTCAGCTTCCCCCCTCAGTTGCATCCTCATTTCTAATTTTCACATTTTATGCTTCATGCAACTGTTAATTATGGAGATGAAAGCCAACTTGCCTTTATTCATCCATTCTTAGCACGTACACAAAAGGAAAGTAGAAGTACGTATAAAATTTGCCAAAGAGGGAAAAGGCTGACTACAGCTTGAGGAACGTAAAACAGAGCATTGATTGATGCAGCGTAGATACTCATAACAATAAACATCATCATCTTCTTCCTCATCTAATGTAGTAGGATTTTGTTATACACATTTTCTCTGACTTTGTCTGACCAGAGCTTATGTAAAATCAGATTTTGAATTCTATTAGGTTTTCTGTTATAACTGGTAAGCCAATTTATACCATAGTTTACAGTATCACTGAAAGAACTATGATTTTCATACAAACAAGAGACTTGGTTTTTAAGTTAGTGTCAAAGCCTCAAAGACAATTAATTAAGACGATTTTACATTTCTGTGGGCCTCCATCAAATAGAAAGCATTTTAATTATATATAAAGTGGTTGATGTAATCAACAGATAAATATTTGAAAGTGGTGTGTTTCATGTAAAAAATAGATTTATTTATATAGCCAAGCATGTATACACAAAAGGATTAGTATCCACCAAGTATTTCAAATGACCGTTGGTCACTAGGAAATCAAACTCATATGATACTGAAACTAGAGCTGCACCTTCCCTAATGAATCCAATATTTGCAGGAAAAACAGTGTTGGTCATCCAGAAGGTATTTACAAATTCCAACACAAATATTTTTATGTAACAGATGATTATGAAGGACAGATTTACCAAGAATGATGTGATACCACCAACTTTTAACAAATATGCAGTCCTGTTATCACTGCAATTACCCCAAATTTGTGAGATGCAGGTTTCATTCCCGCCTCTATCTGCTATCTGAGAGAATTCAAACCTACATGTCGTATTTCCTTTGATAATTCCCATAAACCCTACCATAAGAGGCATTTTGGAGTAAGGCTGTTTGATTATTTTTTTTAAAACTCTAACTCTGTTGCTGTTGAAACTGTTCCACATGTTATAAATAATTACACATTCATTAGAGAACTATAACCTAAACATCAGGCTGGAAGGCTTTTGTCTGATTCTGGGACTTCCCCCCCCCCCTTTTTTTTTTTTAAACACAATGAAACTGCTCCAACATATTCAGGCAGATAAAAAGTTTGTCTGCATGGCAGAACGATGGTGGAATGAGAACATGTCTCAACTTTCCCTTAGCATAATCTTGTTAACATAAGTAAGACTGGCAATGAAGACACAACAGCCTCAGCTTTCATATGCACTTACAACCATCACGTAAATTCTCCAAAGACATAAAATAGGTACTCTGATGCATACTGAGTTATTATTAAAACGTATCATGCCACATCCTCACTAGCTTTATTCAGGGTGTTAGCTAGAGGTGTATGTCTATCACATATACCTTTGTTGTGCCATTATCCAAAAAAAGGCACTTTTTTCTAAGAAGTCGAATACCTGGGTTGCAGACAGCTCTCTAATACTTCTTCATAAGTGATGAAAAAATTGCTAGGAAACAGTGCAGTATATTTTAGAAACAAAAGAATGTTTTTTTCAGGTGGTAAGATTTCAGTTCATGTTATGGAGTTAGGTGGGCAATGAGTCCAGCTTTTACAAAACAAAAGCTACAGGCATAATATTTCTCCTGAAGATGAAAAGGAAGCTTAAGCGGTCATATCCTGAGCACTAGAGCAGTGTAAACAAATTTCTTTCTCAAATTCATGGGGGGGGTGTGTGTGTGTGTGTGTGTGTGTGTTTTTATCCCAGTGGCCACCCAGCCTTTTTAGAGTAAATCAAGGCAAGTAGTCTAATCAACCACTACGGCAACCTGGGTTTGGGGTTATTTTTTATGTGAGGAAAGCAAACAGGGTTTTAGCAAAAATGTTGTTGCATAAAACACAGGTAAACAAAGAAGAAGAAAGGCAGAGAAAGACATTTTTTCTCCCTCATTTGTTAATGTGATGTATGGCAGCGGCAGACTGCCCTGTCACAGTTAGGTATGGAAAAGTTACCCAAATGGAATAAGCAGCATTCTAGAAAGTGCTGTAGTAGCTGGCATACAGTTTGTAAACACCTTAAATTTCTATGAGTCTATTGCCTCCATGGACTTCTCAAGGCAAAAGTGCCAAACGAGGATCTTTTGGGACTGCATAGCTTTATATGAACCTTTACAATTTGTTGTGCCTGAACTGCACTGACTTCAAATATGCAATACACTGAACCAATGCTTCTGGGAATACTGGATAAAGCTGACATTTTTCCACTCCAGAAAAACAACCACCTTTCTTAAACAAGTAGCAGTAATAAGAAAAATGTCTTCCCTTCATTTCTCTACCTTTGTATGTCCTTAAATCGGTACAGTTTGATACTTTGGTCTTTGTTTACCTTTTAAAAAACATTGTGCTGCACTTTGGTAATGTACTGTTATCAGTGAAGACAGCAGGATATTAGTGGAGGGTAAAATTGCAATTTGAGATTTCTTTGTGCTTGTGGATATTACATGCTGCTAACAACGTTTTGCTTTACTAAAAGGAATGCATCAACAGAAGAATCAGTGGTGACTTCCAGGGTGAAAGTTGGAGAACTGCTGGAGCTGTGCATTCACCACTTCTCCCTTTCCCTCAAAAAGCTGATCAACATCTGAAGACAATTCTTTTCAACATGCTGTGTAATGTACATTATGCCCACACAAGATATGAGTCATATAAGATTAATGTAATTTTAAAGCAAATATAGTTACACTATATTAAGCTAAAATTATATTTTAATAAACTACAGCATGAAAAATATTAAGCATTTTTAGAAAGGAAAACAAACAAACAAACACACCTTACCAAACTTTTTGGCCCCAATTTGTAATCTATGTAACCTGGTCAGAATCAATGAAATCCTATGAATTCGGGGGGGAGGGAGGAATATAACCCCACTGTATTTCTGAAAATAAATTGATGCTTTAAGATTCTTTTATTTCCAGGAAGAAAAAGACTTCTCAAAATTCTAATACTGCCATTCCTGAACAACCTGTACCATAACCACAGGAGTACATGAATTGCTGGTTTGGGCAGTGGGAAAGTTTTCCCCAGTCAGGAGGAATTTTTGCATAGGCAAAATGCCTCACCCATACTCTTTTCCCTGGTCTAACTTGTGTCACCCGCTCCAGAGCCCCCTCTTACACTGATACCTCACATAGCAATACCGGTGTTTCTTGCAATGCACCTGCTTTTACCTCACGCAGAAGAACGCCGTGGGCACAGGTTCCATGCTGATCCTGGCACATGAAGGCTTAAATTGATTTGGGCCATCATGATTACAGAAAAGCCACTCATAAGGACTCAGAATAATCTTTTCTTTCAGTGCAAATTGTACAGGTAGCTTTAACAAAGCAGAAACTTCAAGTGAAAAATACACAAACATATGCGTGTGTGTATATATATATGTATAGGAGAACATATGTCTCTGACACTCCTAACATTCATCAAGAAACTGGTGTCTCCAAGGTCATACAGATTTTCTATTTCTCCCAAGGTTTCCAAAATAAACGACCCTGAAATGTATCTCATTGTACCCTGAGTTTACTGTGCTAACACAACTCTAGTCATCAGCTACTACTTGACTGACATTTTATAAACACAATCAGCGAGATTTTATATCTTGTGTTAATTCTTAATGGCTACATGTATCGAATTCAGATTACAGCCTTCAAAGTTTGAAATGAGACCTGCAGTGCATGTACAGGCTATCTCCGCCAGGATATCCATAAGGGATACTCTACTGTAATTGATTTTGGATACTCTTCTGTATTTGATTTTAACTTAACAAGCCATATTACTTCAACTGGAAAAGCTTCTATCAGAACTAATAGGAGCAAAATAATGTCTAAATAATGGAAAAAACCCTACAGCCTTGATGAACATCTAAAGTGGCATAAATGTATTTATTTTTACCTGGGAGAACTGCTGCTACTTCATATAGGAAATTTCTAACTGATTTTGCATAACGAGTAAGTACCATGTGAACAGAGAAGCTGTGCAAGGCTTTACAGAGTGCTAAACTTCTGACATTTACAGAAGCCTTTGTAATCCCTTAGCTAGCTCGATGAGAGAGAAAAGGAAGAAAAAAACAGCGTCAAAAAACCCCACAGTCTGAAATTTCGTTTTATTCTTGGTATATTCCTAGTGTATGGCTTTTACTCGTATTCATTACCAAGGCGTGACAGACTGTGCTATAAAAATGAAGCTCATCCCCTTATGTAAAACGTGCACAAGCTATATGTTTGCCCCAAAAGCCTTGCTGTTCCTTAGCTTCCAACTTGCAAAAGGGAAAGTGCCATTTTTAGTAAATGTTTGAATTACTGCTATTAAGATGGAACAATTCGCAAAACAATACCAAGTGCCACATTTTTGACAAATTTCTGTAATGCAAGCCATTAGTAAACAGTGCTCTAGGTTTTTTACCCATCTCTGATACTTCTCACAAAGGCGTTACAAATAAATGGAGAAGAACATGCCATGAGAGGGAGTTATGAGTTGCTGAATTAAGGAAAAACAACCATCTACTTTGAAGACATGCCCATGGAGAGTACAGGTTGGCATGCTGAAAAACAACCTCGACTAGCATGTAAAATGGCAAATTTTTAGTAAACTTTTTTGTGTATAGCTCAAAATTAATATTAGGATCAGACAAACACTTAGGTCATAGCAGTAACTTAACTGACAACTTATAGGCTGCTTTAGTCAACCCAGACGTCCTTTGCTAGACTTCAAGGGCTATTCCTAGGTACACCGAGATTCTCATCCGTAGATTGATTCCTAGCAGGTACCACCTACCATCAGAAAGTAATGAGACCTGCCTTTTAGGTATGCAAAAAAAGTACGCAGGTTTCATCTGCAAGGTGTATTTTAAAATTCAATAACCAACAGAAATTGGTAAAAACAGACTTCTGAAAAAAACTATTTTCATTCTGCAATGAAATATTTATCTTGAATTCCGCCCTTTCAACTTAAGCGTTTGTATGCAAATGCACTGTAGCTATCTGAAGTGTATTTTCTCTGCAGACATCCAAAACCAGCAGTTACCCGTCATACATCTCCTCTCCTCCACTTTGCTATGAAGATTTCCAGAAGAAATCTGTAGCACTCTTCCTAGGGACTGACAAAGAGACATCCTAGAGATGACTCGTCCTCCTTACTTAATTAAAAGCATTAAGTGAGCTCATCAGTTGGCTGTTTGCTGGAGATTTGTTATAATTGTGGCAGTTCATATGCAAGGCATGTTGGAATTAGATTGAGGGGAAAAAAGATATAAAATGTGAGAAAGAAAACTGTGTAAAAATAATACGAAAGTTTTGGAGAAAAAGTGCTGGCTTTATATTGTTGACTATATAGAGAATGAAATACAACACAACAGACTGTAATAAATGGTAATTTCAGCTGGGAAGAATATGGATTTACTTATTTCTCACCTACACTAGTGAAACATAAAAAAACACCCTACTGGCAACCGGAATACGAATTATTATCTATATAGATGATTTAGCTAAGGTGAGATAAAGAAGCTGTCAGAAGAAAAAGGGGAGGAATGAGGTTTCTGAGAGTAAAAAAACTCTCAAAACCATGTCACATCCCTTGAAAATGAGGATTTTCATAAAGCTATTGTTTTACACAATAAAAAATGAGGATATCACGATATCCCATCACGTAGTGCCTTTCAATAAGAAGAAAATGAGTGCGCTGTGGGAGGTGTTAGGGAAACAAGATGGGAATTCAAGGCAGTAGTTTCTACAGAGAGGCTAGAGGGAGCAATGATCATGGACGGAACATTTCACAACAGCTTCCAGGCATGATAGAAGCACTTCAGGACTACTGCGCCTGTGTTCAGAGAGAAGGAAATAGATTTTGATTTTTCACCAAAATTTCAAGGCTTAAACTCGACAAGAAAAAAACAGAACACTGATTTATTGCCTCTGAATCTCGTGCCCGACTATAACACCAATTCTTAATGATTTTTTTTGTTCATTTTCCCTCAGATACAGAGAGCAGCCATTTCTGCAGAAATACCATAGCTCCACTGTATAAGCTAAGAGGCAAGGTACTGAGAGCTTTTGCAAACACTAGGTAGCCACTGGACACAACAGAGTGTAGCTCCTTGAAGGCAGCCTTGAACACCTTGTTCAGGTTGGCTAAGGGAACAAATCAGCAAGCTGATGGAGAAAGAACAGTGTAAGTATATACTTCATCTCTGCAACAGGGAAGTGGAGCTAACAGTAACCAAAGCATTTCTGTACTAGAGTTCTGCTGTTTGAAAGAAAAAACAATCGTCTGTTTCTATATGTCTTATGAATGTTTAATGCCATTACTTCATTTACTGATTGATGAAAGCATTAAGTCCTAGAGGTATGACTTATAAAACACACTTTATTAAAGGGAAAAAACAGTAAGTTTAGCATTTACTAGATATTTTTCCACATAGGGAATAATCCCATAGACATCCTATTGAGCTAAGGAGAGTTTGTATTATATTTTCTCAAGATAAATCACTCTATTTTACCTAATGCTAATGCATTAGAGGTCTGGTTTAAGATCTTAACAACGATTTTTATTTTGCAGCTCCAACACACCTGGGGAATTCATTGTCATCAGGTCATGTTCAACGACCTGACTCTAAGAAGGCTGGAGGACTCTGTGATCATAAATAACATATCCTCGCAAAACAAATGTTTAAAAGGATCTGATCTCATGATAAAGCTTATTTTAAGATTTCCCTTTAGAATTTTTTTTTTCCTTAGACAGACCTTGGTTGGAGAGGTACGGATGTGTCATTATGGTGTGTGTCTGCACAACAGGTTAAGCAGAAATTATAACACTTGCAACGCCCTTGCCTGGAAATGGAAATTCAAATCGCACTACAAATTATTGCTTCTGTTTCTACCGAGTATTCTGAAAGAACAGCAGTACTATAAGGAACATTGACATAATGCAGAAAAGAAGGTGCCTGCATTTTCAAAAATTTGCATTTGTTAGAGAAACACCCCAATAGAAAACAAATACTGGCAAAATTCAAGTAACTGACCTATGGGTTGACAGACACTGAAGTAGGGATCCTTCATGCTGGAGCAGTGCAACCCTTCTTAAAAAGTCTTAAAAAAAATTCTTAAAAAGGTGCGATCCACCCTTAGGCCCAGTGGATTCAGTATTCTTTGTTTTTGTCATGTTCCTTTGTAAGTTACATTATTACAAAAAGTTCTCTGCAGCAGGTATCTGTGAAGGTGACAGCGTAAGATGTTTTTCTAAACTGTGGGGTAGCTGAAATACAGCTTTCAGAAAACAACCATTAAGTAGATCAGGCACTATCAGCTCAAACATGATCTTGCAGACTGACACCACTGAACAATGCAATATGCTTAGACTATGTTGTTCTTCCTCCCTTTTTCCCCCAGCTCCTTAACTCTCCGTTTTACCTTTTTTCTGGTGCTTCAGGCAATGCTGAGCAGTATTTTATCCTGTGCATGTAATTTCAGTTGCCAGGATATAATTTTAATCATTAGCGCGACTACAAACATGGATGTTTGGGAACTGATGTTTGTACGTGCCACAGAAAGGTCTAACTGACCAGTGAGAATACGTGCTCATGGCTGGCAGCACACACAGGCATGCTCCTCAGCTAAGTGAGGCTACACTGACAGTGAATGCAAATACAGAATGTCTGAAGGTCTTTATTGTCTCCACTTTCTATTTTTACACAATTGTTTATCAGATATGTTAAGTATTTGGAGCTGATTTGAATTTCTCTATTTTCATTTGCCATGCAAAGGCTTTTTCCGCCCCCCCCTCCGAAATCAACAGCACTTAATACTCCTTCCTTCTCTCTCACAATACGAGTTGTTTGCCTTTCCTCAGGCACTTGTCACATTCTGGAAAGACAGGCAAGCTACTAAGGCACTGCTAGCAAGCTGAAGTTGTGCACTGCTTTGTTGTGTCAAATTATTTGGCTTTTTCTTCTAATCAGGCAGAATTCCAAGGGCTACAAAGACCGCATGTTCTCTGAAGGGGACTAGAGAAAACAGCTCTTGCCAGAATTATCAAGTCACACTTTTCTGTTCTTCCGCTGACATCGGTCTCTCGTGGAAATCAAACACAGTACAAGATAGGGATGCCCCACACGTTATTGCAACAGAATAAAATAAATAACCTAACCTACCAGCTTCACACCTCTTGCAAAATACCCTGCAGCTAGCAATAGGTAAGCCACTAGTTACATAGTACAGTATCTGCAGCAATTCATTTTAAACAGAGAAGGCAAAAGGAAGGATTTTCTCTGTCTGAACTCTTCATGCTCTGTTATAATTGTATGCATTTTTTAAATCCTCTTTGCTGTTCCCTTTTGTCTGTTTGCATTTCTCTTTGCAGCCATTTGCTAGGAAAGCAAGAACAGGTTCAGATAATTGAGTAAAATACAGAACAAACAAAGGTTTTAAGGTTCTAGAGTTCGCATAAAACAGCTGGTTCTCTCTATTTATTTTAATATCTGGATTTATGCACTTCCTTCTTTCAGCCAGGTAGGTAGCAGACATACTCTGATTCAAAGTGTTTTTCTCTCGCTGTGTCTAAAATCAGCTGTAAATGAACTGTAGCTGGGGGGAATTCTCTTGGGAGCCTGTGCATTCTACTGCCGGGGGAAGAAAAAAAGAAAAAGAAAAATGTAAAAAAACTGGAAAAAAAGAAAGGCTAAGACTTAACACCTTATAGGTAGCTTCTAGCTGTTAGGAAGTGTACTTTCTCCTTTGGAAAGCGTATTGAGGCAGTGTTAGGAAGGAAGCCAGATATACTGAAAAGCTGGTGTTGCACAGACCCAAAACGCAGCAGGAGGTCACTTAGCAGTACTAATATACCGAAATAGCAGTCCTGCTGTTCAGATGGAATATATAGGTGCACTGTTAAAATTACTGAGCCATCTGTTTTTAAAATCGTGCTTGAATTTGAAGTTCATAAGGCTGACCTTTAGACTGATATCCCTTACATGGTCCAACTCCTGAAGTCACTCAAGATATTAATGTTTATCTGAACTGTGCCTAATGCGTAAGAAAATATCTTACCATGAGTACTTTACACTAGCCACAGGCTGGATATTAAACGGTAACGTTAAACTGTAATAAATTTTCAGATGGTTCTCATATTCTCCCCATGAATAGAAACCTTTAATCCTGATCATCTTCAGCCAGAGTGGTGACCCAGAAGGCACAGCCCTCAACTCTTCACCAGGATCTTGCTCCTCAGTAGCTAGTAGGACATAGCACTAAGCCTGACTTCTTCCTCTGTCCTGTGGAAGCAGTGACAGAGATGTATGCAACATAAATGTGGGATATTTCCTCTTATTTTCCAATCAGTTAGTTTTGAACACCAAAGAAAGTACAGGATATATGGGGTAATTTCCTTTCCTTTGATTCCTAAGTTCCCCTCATTTTAGCTGATGCACACATATGATCAAGTGATTCAACATGCTAATCAGTACCAGAGAGATTCTGTTCTGGCAAGTCTCAAAATTTCAAAGCCTAAAATAGTAGATGAGTACCCTCATTTCCATAAAACTGGTAACTGATAGCGTTTGGAAGATCACTCTTGCCTTTAGTGCCTCTTATCTCAAGCTAACAGATTCCTACACTAGCTAGCAACTTTGCTGTCAGCACTATTTGCCACCGAGACACCTAATCCCTCGTTTCTTTGATTTTATTTCATTGTTCTATCATGGTCACTTTATGGAACCACCAGAGAGAAGCTAAACAAAGGAAATCAAACAGGTTTCCTAAAGATTTGTCCCCTAGAAAATAGGTAGACTAGGCAGACTTCTTAACTTTAGTAACTTTTAGCCCAAGAAACAATTCTCAGAAATCCTCAGCTTTATAGTGAGTGCTGTCCAGTCAGTCAGAGTTTTATTCCACTGTTGATTTTACAGGAGTACTGCTAGGACAACACCAAGCACGTTGAAATTTCACCCTAAACGTGATGGCTTAGTTTCTTCTCTATGAAGCTCCCCAAGTGCAAATGAAGGTTTTGGTTCAGTGGATGCCTGCAAACAATCCTAGGGACGCTTTTGTGTTCTTCGTATCCCCATCCCAGTAAAAGATAACTCACTCTCTCTTTCCCCGCCACCAGTCCTTGCACTGGAGAAACGCCACCAGTCCTTGCACTGGAGAAAGAGTTGTGGGATTCTGAAATATACTAACCCAGGTCATGTCTTAGCCTCAATTTGACACTTTTCTAGCTACAGTATGGAAAAAGAAAGGGGCCTTTAAGAATATCATCAACATGTACCAGAATTGCATTTCAATAGGACTTGTAAAAAGAATATGAATTTAAGTCTTGCCAAAAATTGTATTTCCTTCTGTGACAGCTGCTTTTCATTCAGGCTCTTCCACTTTGAAGATTAGCTGAAGGACCTGAAGAAGGACACAAAGAGCTGCTCCTCTCCAACCACACCATGTGTCACATCAGACACGGACGCTAGCTGATACAATTTGGGCAAGTATATTGATTCTGGGGAAAAAAATGTAAAATTAAGTATTTTGCTTGTGACTTTGGGGCAAGAATTAACCTGTGATTTTATGAGAAAGTGCAGAGATGTGTTTTGAGTTTTGTTTGTACATGTCCTTAACACCAGAATCCAATTAACGATGTCCAGAAGAGAAAAGGGCAAATATTTGGCAAGGTAGTACTTCGTATTTGGTTATATACCTTGCCCAAACAAGTCTGCAATTACCTCAGATCACACTAGAGAAACCTCTTTCTTATGTTACTACACAACCAGACAAAAAAGAAACACTAAAGTGTGATTGTCCTTACCATCACACAGAGATACTGTCAGAGATTACTCAAGAAATAAGGTTCTCTACTGGAGATGAACCTCAGCACGTCATTGCTTATGACCTGGTTATTTTTGCATCAATTTCCTCTTTTCCAGTAACTGTGTGAAATTTATTGAGTCATCCCAAACTATGTGTGTCCTCTACCCAAATAAAATTAAGCATCAGTCACATCCTTTGGAAAACTACAAGCTAATTGAAAGATTCTTTCTTCCACAAAAGTTACTTCAGGAAAGAAAAAAAACCCTCTAACAAAAAAAAACCATAAGAGGTGTTGGCTGACAGAAGCAATGAGGTTATTAGCAACAGAATCAGAAACACCCATGGTGAAAAAGAACGAAGATAAATTAAACATTCATATTTTATCTCAATTTCTGAAATATATGTTCTTAAGCCTACTTTGAAGTACGTGATTAAATTCTCCAAAACCTTTTTATCTTTCCTTGATTGCTAAAGTTTGCTATCAGTGCAGAGCGTGTAGCTGATATTGTATATCATCAAACTTGTTTCTTCATCTTCAAAAGTAACATCTAAACTTGTTATGAATAAACATAAACAGGGAGCCTGTTCCTCGTTTATTAAATATAAGCTGTAATAGAGAGCGCGCGCGCACATTCTGTAGCATAGCAGCAATGGAAAATGTTGTGTTCTCAGCTCAAGAAGATGCGTAGGCTACTGAATTTGGGGCATGTAGAGGCATACATGACCTGAGACGAAGAACGAGCAGGGTTTTGAAAAGGCAGGATATGCACAGGTCTCCGGGGAAGTCTTATGATAACAAAATGACACCTAATTTTTGCCTACATGTTTGGTGGCCTTCAGGATGTAAAGAAAAGCGGATGGTGATGATGCTGATGAAAGTTGACTCCCTCTGGCCCAGTGACTCTATAGGAAGTTCCGACTCTGAGGGTGGGGGTAAGTACAAAATGCAAGAGAAACGCAGCCACAAGAATAAGCAAAGAAGAAAGCCTCCTAAGACTCATAGCAAAATATTCCAATATAACACGACATAAATGTATCAATAAAGTATAATGAACAATTCTACATTGCTGGCATAGCTATGTAATTTACAGAGTTGCCATAAGATAATAGTTTTGAAGAGCCTGCCAAAAGTCTGGTAATTTGCATATAATTGTCAATAATGCTTTCCCATTTACTAGATGGAGGTTTTGTTTTTCACAGGGTAGAGTTATTGGAATTCAATTTGCAGTCTCTGTTTTTATGACTTTTCTATACAGTACTGTATTATTTAGAAATAAATGGGGAATTTTAGATGCAGTTTTCTATCTCCTGCCTGAAGGCAAAAAATACAGATTATCTTTTCATTATAAATTAATAAATAAAAAAAGAAAATTATTTAAAAAGGAAAAATACAACACTACTTTCGGTTTCAGTTCATCTTATTTGTAAACATTTCTCAAATTATTTAACTACAGTTTCAATGAAATAAACATCCTGATTTATTTTACAGCGAAGTCAGGATTCAACTTTTGATTCACTAAACCCAGGGGGTTGAATATATAATGGGTTTGAGTTATCCAAGAATGGTTACTTGAACAATAGCAGATTTTGAGGCCAATTGGATTGTGTTAAAAACATACTTATATTTAACATCATATTTAATATGGGGTAGTGATTTACAGTATCATGAACAATAGTCTTTCTTTGCAGGAGTATGACTGAGGATTAAATCCTCATCCTGCTGAAGCCGTGGCAATCCTCCCAGTGACTGTAATACAGCCCAGATTTCAATATAGAAGGTTTGTTTGTATTCACTGGGGGGAGGTTGTACAGTTAACATGATAATATTTGCATGTATAAAATCTGTACAAAGTATTCAATTGCCACTTGAAGGTAGCAAAAAATATTTTTAATTAACTACTATTTTCTCAGTTGTCACTAAGAATCCGCAAAATAAGAACTTTTTGTCCTTTTTCACGTAACATGGCAAAATGAATAATCACAATAAATCAAAATAAATATTTATCAATTCTATACATATAAAATAGTAACTCTCTATGCTCTTCCTTTTACGCTAATAAATCTTGATTTTGTGCATTGGCATTCACTTGTGTAGTCTCTGCAATTAAGTATGTAAATTTGAAAACTTCATCTATAAATGATTGAATAGATATTTCCGTAACACTTTGCGTACATATGGCTTCCTGACAGTTTGTGACTAAATGAAACATGCATGCAAATAAAGCTCCCATCTTTATGTTTAAACTCAGGCTTCCAAAACATCCAAAGCTTGGGCAAAACACGCTATCACCTAGGACAGTAATTCTGTTTGGAGTCTTCCAGACATCTGATACTATCTGTTTACTGGGTTCCTCTTAACCAGCTAATCTGCTTTAGCTTTAAAATATGTTTTCATATTCATATCTCCTCCTCCAAAAGGAAGAGAGGAAAAGTAGTCGGTACTTCCATGACTAAGGCTTTATTTCAGTGTGTATATTCTAATTAATTTCTTCATAGCATAATTCCTTTGACATTCATGGACAGCAATATCCCTGAGATTATACTTCTGATTCCGCAGATGAAACTGTGCTAACAGTGAAGTTTTGGACAAATACAGGCTTGTGTGTAGTGAGGTATCAGTAACTTATTTTGGGTGCTCATCCCGACACAGTATGACCATGCAATATCTTTGCAGTTACTAGCAAAATGCAGTGGCAATACAGTGCCTCTCAAATAAATCTTAGACCACAGTATAGGAAGATCCCCTACTAACTTGTGAATATGAGCTGCAAAAGAGGTCGTCTCACACCATCTTTTTAAGATGAGCTGAACACCAGCTCTGAATAGAAAGATTTAATACCAGTGTGAGCACTTAACTAGATAAAACTACAGCGAGGATACTGCTTTGGAAATACAACCCTTAGTGCTTTCCTCAAGATTTTTACCTTACTTACTATTCCTTCTGCCTCGAAAGAGGGAAGGAAACCAGGCCCTGTTGATCACTTATGATTGTATAATATTTCTTTCATAAATAATATCTCTATGCACAGCAATGCTTTAATATGTCAACTGTAACTTGGATTGTGTCCTTTAATCTATCACGTACTGTGCGCGTGCTACAAAAGAAACAAATAATTCATGAGTAGAGTTCTATGCGATATGTATGATATATGAACCCTCCTCTGAAGTGGAATATATGCCATACATCATGGTACTGAGATACAATTTTTTTATTGCATAAATAATCTATTTAAATTTTATTTATCTTTCATGACACACTGAGTGCCTATAGGGCATCAAGTATTCAAAGCATTAATAACACATAGAATTTTTCCCCAGGAATAGTCCATTATCTGTAATATCAGTCTATTTTGTGAAAATATTTGTGAACACTGGACAAATTCAGTAATCGTTCGAGCAGTAAAAATGGGACTTCTTTCCAGAAAACTCAAAATACTCTGTTTTGAGATTGTTAAGAAAAACACTTAGACTTTTCATGTCAAAATAGATTGAGCTACTATTAAAAAGAGAGGGAGAGAGAAGGCAGCAGATAGTAAAGGACTACATGGCTTAAAAATTAGGTATTATGATGGTATCCTTCTCGCTCTCCTCCCACAAGTTTTTTCTTCAATATGGTGACTGAATAAAAGACTCATTGCTCAAAAAGCTACTGCCCTCGGCCACCCTGCTTGGATATCAAATCCTTTTCTGCTATTTTTCACTATTCTTAGTCTCGTCCCTTCAGGTAGGCTTGACATTTGTCCTGCCTTAACAGGGCCTTGTAAGAAGTGCATACTCCCATCCCTCAATATTCCTGCTCACCCCAGCCAGCGATGATGTGTCCCCTGCAGTTAAAACCATTTTTTTTCTCATCTGTTCCTGTATTCCTGAGGGGGACTCTGCAATGTTTCCCTTCTTTCTCCCCTCCCTCATGTGAATACGCTCATTATTTTATAACATGTCCTTTTCTAAATATACGTAGCACAGGAGAAGTCCATGCCAGTAGATGAGATCTAGTGCTCACAGAAGGAAGCAAGGCTAGACAAAGAGGTTTTCAGGAGTGAGATAAAACAGCAGCAAAAAACAATACAGTCAAAAATCCTAAAGCTAGCTAAACCCAAGAGAGATATAAAATGTGCACTTCTGGTAAACTGTACAAGCTTTACAACTTCTGCCTCACTCCCACAATGTCTTAGGAACAGACCTGATCATGTGTTGTTTGCGTATCAGACAGCTGTAACTCCATAAAGATGCCCTAGAGATCCGTTAAGCAGTGAGAAGAATGTCTTTGTGGGTGTGTGGGGTGAGGGGGCTCAGAGGCTTCAAGGAAACCAAAAACACAGTAAGAAATGGGCAGTGTAGTGACTACAGGGAGCATCCACTTGAGTGTTTCTTATCCAGCTTGTAAATAGCCAAAATTTCCTCACAAGCCTGCTGTGTTTTAAGAGTTTCTTATGAAAAGTATTTTGTTTCATGTCTTATCTGCATGCTTTTATTATGAATGAATTTCTATTATATACTGACACCTAAGAAAGAGCTATTGTCATCGTTACAGTTTTCTTGCAACATATTAGCTTTTTGGTTGTACTTTTGTTAATTAGTTTTCTTGACAATAAGGTATTGTTGAGATAACACAGAGTGGTGTTAGCTTTAGCATTAGCCTTTTATACAGCCCATCTGAGAGCGCATCTGTTTAGTTGCCATAAGCAGCCACTTTGCTGCAATCAGTAAGCTCGAGGCTGGGCATCTACTGTCCTACCTGCAGGCAGCAATGCCCCCATCAATTATCCACAGCCAGCGTTCCTCCACATGAGAAGTCAGCTGCAGCGCTTAAGTGCACTGGGGCTCCTTTTCCAAAGAAAATGGGGACACACTCCTGCCTACCAATGCCGATGCCGTACACTCAGATTTCATCCTTACACGTACTGAGGACACGACCGACATGAGCACCAAGACTTAAGAGCTGGGAAGGACTCCTGGATCCCCTTGCTTAGGATATAATCATTGTAGCTCTTCCAGGTGAGCTCAACAGCACTTAACTCTCCAAAAAATCAAGCAAGCAGCAGATGAATTGCAGTGACAAAGAAATTCCTTCAAAACAAGGCAGTACATGTTAGTTGCTGCAGTTGAGACTTCTGAGGTTATAAGGGAAAAGCAAAGCTTACATGCATGACATTGTTTCAGCGCAACAGTGTTCCAGGACACCCTCCCTGTCACTGAACTGGCACCCAACAGCTTATTTCAAATTCTTTTCATGAGCTTTGCCCATCACGTTTGTCCATCGTATCTGCTTACAGGTCTAAAATGGTGGCTTTTTCAAATATTCACAGTTTTTGCTTTACACCAAGGTAGACACATCTAGGCGGAAAATATGGTCTTCATTTCCTGTTCTGAAATAGAAACTCATTTCCTAAGTTTTAGTAGTTCACACTACAGAGATGAGCAGGTAAAAGCTGCTTATATTTCCTTATAACAAGGTAAACATTCACTGAAGATAAAATGACTAGCGCTGTCATACTTTGCACAGCCAGCACTCCATGTTTCTAATAATTTTGAAAAGTGTTTGCATGGCCGGGGTTCCTTCAACATTTTAATTGCTCTGCAAAATGTCATGACTGAGAAAGATGTAATGGATGTACATGTTAGATAAATAAGAAAACACCCATGAAAAGTGTTGCAGTTGGGAAATAATATCATTAAAGTAATTAATTCCTTTCTTTACAGAACTCTGCAAAATTGCTGAGTGAGAAATTATCCTCCTCTTCCACTGATAATATTTTTGTCATAAAATGCAAGGATTGTTCTGTTTTGATTTCGGGTTTGTTTGGTTTTTTTAATCTTTCAGTATAGGAGGATAACATATTCTAAAAAGTCATACTAAGAAAAAGGCAAAAAGCCAGTCTTTCCAATGTAGGAGGCATTACAGTGCAGATGCTTTTCAATTCTACAAATTATCCTCCTCTTCCACTGATAATATTTTTGTCATAAAATGCAAGGATTGTTCTGTTTTGATTTCGGGTTTGTTTGGTTTTTTTAATCTTTCAGTATAGGAGGATAACATATTCTAAAAAGTCATACTAAGAAAAAGGCAAAAAGCCAGTCTTTCCAATGTAGGAGGCATTACAGTGCAGATGCTTTTCAATTCTACAACAGGTAATGCCTTTTTAAAATATGGACAGAAGGCAGCAGCTCATGGCACTTGTTAATAGTGAGTACTACATCACACTACTTATCCCTTTATGCCTTCTAATATACTCAATATCAAATTTTCCTGTAATTTAGTGCCTATTTCTCCAAGACTTCACTGATTACAAAATTCAAATTTTGATTAGAATTTCAAACATTGTAAAGGACATTGAAGATCATGAACTTTATCTGTGTACTCCTTTAGAAGTATTAGTTCATTCCCATGTCAGCTTAATAAAACCATCTCAAAAGTCTTTTTTACTACCGTACACTTATGAAGTCTTTGTACCCGCTTGTTTGGGTTTTTTTCTAAGATATTTTTTATTTTTGTTTGTTTAAAAGATCAACACTAGAAATTATTATGGATCACAGTTACAATCCAAAGGCTCAGATCCAAAGATTCAGATTTTAATACAGCAGATACCTCTGTAACAATGTAAGACAGAGAAACGCTGGAAATATGCCCTTACAGGTGACCTCACCTTTGCCAATAAAGACAGCAGAGTCAAAGCTATTCGTAACAGCTACTAATAAGGAAACACTGCTAACAGGAGAGTTGACAGTGACAAATAAGTCACAAATGCAGGAGAAGGCTTTGCTTTAATTTTACTTTAGCATATTTACAGTACTATACGATAAAACAAGAATACATTTTATCTGATGGAGTTATATGATAAAATAAAAATCTAATAATGGAGCAAGTTGACTGCAGGATGATTTGGTGAAGTAACATAGGGCTAAGGGATTTTTTTAAGTTTCAAAAGGACAAACTTGGGTAACTAGTTAGAAAAGATAATGAGATTAAAGAGTTCAAGTCCTCAACTACAGCAGAAGGCAAAGGTTTTTCAAGGCAAAGATTAAAAACTTCCTGGGAATTTCCAGCTTAAGCAACAGGACAAAATACGAAGGGAAAGGCATCAACTGCAGAAGGATATAAAACTATTTCCAAAAGCAGGCTCAAAACAAGCATATATTTTGGAAATATCGAAGTGTACAGATCAACTGAGAATTATCAGAATTGAAGCTGAACTATAACTCTGGAGGGAGATTTAATAAACAGCAAAAGTTTAAGCCATAAAAGGGAAAGATGGAAAATGAAGACAGACATCAGATTTTCAGTGACTTTCAGCCAAAGTCAATTTTGTTATAGTCCCCAAATTAAATATACTGCCTCTGTGTTCATTAAGGACATTAGTACTTAACAACAGAACAAACGGGGATTATTCATCATATTAGGATTAAGAAGTGTAAATAGAAATTGTAACATCTAAAAGGAAAGCAAAAAACCCCAAGCACTTAAAGGCCTTGGGTTGGGAAATTCAAATTGCCATTACAGATATGAAATAAAGAAAAATGGCACACGGGAAAAGGACTTTAATGAATCTATCGAAGTGAGTTGCTATTTATGAATACAGAATAACCAATGTCTTATCTGTTTTTAAGAAAGGGGAAAATAAAATGAGAGCACATAAAAACATGTTAGTCTGACTGCAGTAGTATTATCAGCTTCAGAAAAACTTCTAGAAGAATCGTTTGGATGAGAATCAAGATGAGAGAATAAAGACAAGCCTTGAGACCACCGTGGATTTGGCCAGAAAAAAAATCTACTGTGTTGAAAGATAGGGATAGCAAAGTTCTCTGAATATCTGTTTTGAATGTCTGTTTTCCTCTTGCTAATATTTTTACATGTTAATGTTTATAAGTTTTTGTTAAGGACATGAAGCTTAAAATTATTATCTAAAGAGAAGAGGACATGAATATGACACAAAGTAATGCACAGTGTTGCTGGGCAATCAATATAAAATGAAACTTCATTTATAAAAGATTCACCTGTGGCTACTACCAGGATCTTCTGCAAGAGTAGGTACATGTTATGTGACAAAAATTTTAATTTTGGGTGCACTGGCTGATGAAAGAGCTGACTATGAGCTACAACTGTGGAAAAAAGGCCAGTTGGTTGTTCTCCATGCAACCACTCATGGCTTGCATTAGGCATAGGTATCTCACAAGCCAGCCTCCAGCACACACCTCCTAAATCATGAGCTGAAGCCTGCCAGCATCTCTAGAAAACTCCAGGTGGTTACGGAGAGCTCAGAACTGTGCTCCTTGAGCCCAAGTTTCCTCCTCCTGTCTCTTGCTACTTTTTTTCAGTCTTCTGCTCCCAACAGACCCACCTAACCCTATTCCAGTTTTGCCTGTTCATCACTTCAGACCTTCCCGCACAGGGTTCCTTGGCCACCAGCCACAGCGATGAAGGAATCTCGTCCTTCATAATCCCCGAGGACAGTTAAAAGCACTTGTCATGCTGTTAGCATCTAATGTTTCAATGACTTTACATCGATTTACTAGAGGTATTTGTGGTGATGTGTTAGAAATTAACATACAGTGGCATTATTATTCTTTCAGAAGCCCAAGAAGAAAGCAACTGCATGTTCTTTATACCTTCAAGCACATCCACCAAAATAACCATAGGGCACTGTGCCACAACACCCTAGCGTGTCCTCTAGTCACTTAAAAACAATATGCCTCTCCCCGAAATTGCTGGCGACTACAGAAACCTTGCATTAATCACTACATTTCCTGCCACTGAGTATGATGATTACACACAACCTCAAGAAGCCAAGTGCTTCGTTCAAAGGAATGAAACAGTGCCCGTGAAAAAAACAGCTGTATTGCCTGGATAAGAGGAGAGTGAGAGGGGTGGCCACACACAACAGGTACGTAAGGAATCAAAACACCACCTCCACAGCTTCTCAGCCTCTAGAAGAGTGATTCAGTCTATTATCTTATGCAGCTTGTATACAACAAAACTAAATGTATCTTTATCTGACAAACACCTCTCCTTTGCCAGCTGGTGCTTCCACATTGCTTCTACTGAAGCCTCCCGATAGCACATGCCACCCCACAGCAACACAGGTGTACCACACCCAGTTAGTCACAGAGAAGAACATGGATCAAGCCAATGAGTTCTAACAAGTTTACAGATCTTCACTGTTAGACACCTATGATATTTTTTGCTGACAGTGTGCAAACAAGGTTACCCTTGTGTACCTTCAGTCCATTTACTCATCAGCTGAACTATTTACTTTTCAAGCTGTGACAAAAGCTTAAGTACAAATTAACTTTGTGGCATACGTGCTGCAACTGTCAATCTGCAGAAGTCCAGTCCCTCATGAATTGCTGGCTACAGTGGAGTGAATTACATTGCTGCTTACCCCATATAGCAATAAACCTCTTCCTCCTGGTAGCTCCTTATCTTACTTGCTCCCCACATTGGATGCTAACTGTTCCACAGACTTTCTGATTTTTAGCCTGAACTGTAAGTGTACACATCTGACTTGTGAGTGCACAGAAATTCCCGCAACCTATGCCTAATTTTTAACCATTTCCTTGCCTTCCCTGCTGGATTTACACCTCTCCTCCTGAAGCTGGCTCTCCAGCTTAATGCAAGCATCAGGCTGATGCTGCCTTCACCATAATTCTAGCACAGGATTAGCCACTATTACTGCACGTTTACGTACCAGTTATAAAAACATCAGAGGAGATAGTTCCTTGTAGATACGAAGCTATTAATGCCATTGTAGTAATTGTGTGTATTTATAGCTATCATACTAAGAACATTCTGCAAATAAATTAAAAGTGATATTTTATAAGGGCACTATAATGGCATCAGTAGAAAATTAAAATACCTTTTCACATTACTACCAACAGGGTAAAGCAATAATGACAGCAGTGTTATCAATCTCTGACTATGTCTTATTAATTTAAACATTCTTAACATAAAGTGTAGATTGAATGAAAAGAACATGTACCAAGCCAAAAATTAAATTATAAATACCATGAAACAAAAGGGTAGGTATTCTGCAAAAATTAACTGAAGATCAAGTTTAAATCGAAACTGAAAGTACAGTAAAAGTTGACAAATGATGCTATTAAAACTCAGCAAAATCTAATATAGATGATACCAGAGAGGAAAAATCTGTTCAAAAACAGTTTTTACTATATTTATAGCTCCTACAGTTTAGGAAAGAAAAAGAGTAGACACAATTCATAAACAGAATTGATATTCTGGGCAAGTCTACAAAAAGAAGTCAAATCATATAAATGTGATTGCACATGGAAGAAAGCAGGCAGTAGATTTCATATTTGCCGTAATCTAAAATTTAAGGTCACTGGACTGAGAAGTGGTAGTCTTATAATAAAACTCATGCTCTGCCTGACTTGCTGAGACCAGAGACCAGTTGTTTCAGGGATTTTTTGATTTGTAATATAAGCAGTAAAAAAAATAGACTTGAAGATCTGCATATAGAAGCAGCATACAACCTGTGAAAAAAATCTAGTTTTGATCTGCAAGGTGTTGATTATACAATAAATTATAATGAACATTTTAAAACACTCATACAGTACTACAGAAGTAGGGAAAGAGAAGCAATATTTGAGACGTGAAGTACTTATGAGCAAAAAACCTAAACAACAGGATTAAAAAGAATCCTTTTTGACTTCTTTGTTTGTAATAGAAGATTAGCATGCATCCAGTTACGGAGATGATGCAGGCAGAGAAATACAAAGACAAAATCTGAGAACACCAACAGGAATTATGGATCTGTATGTCATCTGTGTATAAGCGATAACATAAGCCATAGGAATGAAGCAATGCATGAAAAGGCTGGTAAAAAGAAGCAGTCCTAAAATGACAACAACAAACACTGAAACAACAAATGTAACATCTAACTGTCCCCTCCCACCCAAGTCAATCACCTGAAATGCATGTTCAGGAAGACATGACACAACGGAAGGGAGTGCACTGCCCTGGACATCAAATACTGATGACAGCCAAGGTACTAGGTACTGTAAGAGTGTTTTCTGTGCCTGATCCAATATGTTGAATGCTAGTGACAGACTGAATAAAGCCAGATCACATGAAACTCGCATTAGCTACATGAAGGTCATTAAAAACTTTTAATAAATTCACTTGAGTGCCCTGCTTTGATCCCTGACTGAAATGGGTTGAAACACAGTTAAGAAATGCAAGAAGACATGGCTTAGGCAGTGTGTTCCAAAGCTGTCAAGAAAAGGAGTCACAATCAAACAGGACAGCAAGGAGTACGAGAAATAGATTTCTTTAATTCTAGAGTGCTTTATTGTGCATAGCACAAAAGGTTAAACACATAGTTATTCTGACCAAAACAGCCCAGACTGCGATCAAATGAAACTGAGGGAAAGTAATCAAATATTCCCAAAAGTGTAAAAGATGCTCCGTGTTGTGTCATACCTCTCAGGGGACATCACATCACAAATACTTTTAATTTAATTA
The DNA here is from genome assembly GCF_000699145.1 of Aptenodytes forsteri. NCBI lineage: Eukaryota > Metazoa > Chordata > Aves > Sphenisciformes > Spheniscidae > Aptenodytes > Aptenodytes forsteri. Next base: position 934,432 of record NW_008794447.1, on the reverse strand, counting down.
AAACAAAAAGTCATGACATTCTGGGATGCATGCATATATTTCAGAATGAAGAATAGTGAAACATATGCCTGAAGCAATAAGAGAAATACTGAAGAGCTAATCATGTGTTACAATTACTTCATTCAAGTAAACATACAGCACTGCATTCAGTTCAAGCAAGTTTCTACATTTCTGTTAAACTGTGCAGTCCACGTAGGTGTATTTCCGTGCTCCCATTGTCCCGTGAATCTGTATGTGAGAACATTTTCATGAGTCAACATCCCATCTGCAAGCTAAATTGCTTCCCTGAGTCCTGGAGTATTTATTTGTCAATCCTACAGCAGAGGCTGCTTCAGCACAGATGAGAAGAAATAGCTCCTACAGGACAAAAGAGCAGCTAGGGACTGTCAAGACACAGAGATAACCTCACAGTGGTCACTTCCCCAGGCTGTGCTCTCATGTCAGTGGCAGTGAGCAGAGTACATAATATTTACATCATCTTTGGAAGATATTATGGTTTCCTTCCCAAAGCTGGATATACTACCTTCTAGTAAGAAGA
>NW_008794447.1:900127-933859 GCF_000699145.1 Aptenodytes forsteri | reverse complement strand
CGTCCCTGAGTCCTGGAGTATTTATTTGTCAATCCTACAGCAGAGGCTGCTTCAGCACAGATGAGAAGAAATAGCTCCTACAGGACAAAAGAGCAGCTAGGGACTGTCAAGACACAGAGATAACCTCACAGTGGTCACTTCCCCAGGCTGTTCTCATGCCACAGTGGCAGTGAGCAGAGTACATAATATTTACATCATCTTTGGAAGATATTATGGTAGCCGCTCACAGATAGACAGAAGGAAAGAAGCCGCGGGAGGGGGGGGGGGGGGGGGGGGGGGGGAGGGGAAGGAAAAAGCAAAAAATAATTGTTGAAGAACCAGAACAAAAGCTATCATTTTAAGTAACTATATTTTGAAAAGAAAAGAAAAATAAAGTTGGTATACACTATGCACAGATGGCATTATTTTAAACAACAGTATTTCAAACTTTTCCATTTGCTGCCAACATCTCTAAGTGCTATTGAACCATGGAGCCATCAAGTAAATGAAAGCAAGATGTTACACTGAAGTGGAAAGTAAAGACATAATCTGAAGGTCATGGTGACAAAGGAGTCACAAAGTGACCCTTGTTATGAAATAACTCCAAACGTTGAATAGTCAACAAAGCTATCATTTTAATAAAAGCAAAGTACAGTTGTTACAGTCTGTGACAAAATGAATTATGACTCACAAGAGGCAAATAATAAGTTGCCTATCATAAAGTCTCTTGCATGACACACCTTTGAAAAGTGTTTTATATATAAACCCTTTTTCAAAGTGTTTTATACAAACATGCATAAGTCATTACACAATAGGATGCTCCAGAAGTATTAACTTCTGAAAAGTCGTCTTTTTACACATTACAGGTATTTGGTGCAGCAATAGAGAGTATTTTAGATTTCAGGTTAAGGTTTAAATAAAGCCCATGACATTGGAGAGTTACCAGTAGATAGTACTTGTAAATGTTTCGATTCCATTCTGTTTATATGGTACACACATCTGAGTCTTCCTTGCTGCCCAGGTCCAGAGAGATAACCAAGAATCATCTCCTGTCTTTTTCCCACAGAAGGGGGAGAAAACCCCACTAACCTCTTAATTCTATGTACAATGCATAGAGGAAGATGAAAACGTCTACCTTACCACACAGTCATTTTTCCCCTTCTCTTCTTTTCCCTCTCTGCTTACCTTCCTCCCAACCCACTCATCAGGCCACACAGACTTGGAAATTCACCCATCTTTCAGGTTCTGCTATAGCGTGCTGACAGACTAAGAGAAAAGAAAAGTAGTATTTGACAGGAGTTTTCTGAACAGAAGTCCCCCAGCTGGCCAAGCAAAAATTGTCTGTGAACGTGCAGGTGGTAGAGCTGCATAAGGCACCATCCTCGGGATCTCATTCTCCCCTTTCTGTTCACGTTACTGTTTATTCCTCAATCCCTGCAGGCAAAGTGAATTGCCGTTTTCAGATCGGAGATTTTATTTAGGTTTAACTAGAATGGTGAATGTATTTGTATAAATCCATGGTATTACGTAGATGTTATTTCCAGAATAAGCTAAAACGCTGTATGGTCTAAATCTATGTTTACATGGTGGCTAGCACCCTAACTTCACAGGCTCATAGGTATGTGGCAGAAGAGAGAACAGGTTTTGAACAGTTTTGTCTGTTGTTGAAAATCAGAAAATAATTTCTGCAAAAATTAGCTCAGTGGAAGTGACTCACAAAACTACAACAATCTTTTTCTAAATATTTCTGTTTACTGATTAAATAAGCAAAAGTCTTAGATGCCTCTGTGACTAATAACCATGTTTGGCATTCCATAATGTTGTACCTGACAAAATTCTCCAAATTATACTGTAAATTTGGTTCACTATTTCTACAGAATCTATTAATCAGAATTGTTGCACACAGCAAGTACAACACCTTTTTAATAACAGCAATACTGTCTTTGTTACTTTTTTCCCAGAAATGGACCTCTGTGCATATAATATGGAGGAGAAAGAAAGATTATTCTGATAGTAAAGCTAGTAAAAACATCTGCCCACTAAAGATACCAAATCATGTTATAGGCAAGCCATACTGTGCTAAAGCAGAGCCTCTATCAGGGCTTTTGCACAGATGGTATCACAGATTTTTAAATTATTATTATTAGATTATTAGATAATTGTGCTCCTCTCAAACCAAATATAGCCCATCTTAAAACATCTTTTGAGCAGTGCTGCATTATAAATGGGTTCCTGAAATGATCAGAAATATTACTTTGCCTTTAATATGGATGGTACAGAATGTTAAAGAAAGATAAGAAGTACTGTTAGCATGTGAAATAATGAAAATAAAAACAAATGTAGCATATTATTCTTAAAAAGAAAGGTTTTCTAACAGTGTATGCCTGTGTATATGTATGAAATAAAACACACAAATTGTAAGTAATAATTTACATACTCTTAATACCAAATTTCTGAATTGCCAAGATACTCAGAAAGGAAAACCCATGTATTTTTCTTTGCACTGTACAGGTAGTAACTTCATTTGAAAACTCTATCCTATAATTTCTTGCTGTTCAGTGTAGTGAACCATTAAAAGTGAAAGAACTTACTGAGCCGAACAGAAATAAAAAAAAAAAAAAAAGCCCCCGAAGATAGCAAAAACTGTGCCTGAAGCTATAGCTTTTTATACATCTAACTCCCATCTCTCCCATTATGTGTGATTAGTCACAAATGGATCCTTATACATTTGCTCTGGTATCATCAGTCTTCTCCACACTTGTATCTGACACAGTCTTTTGCCTTCTTGCTTCTTCACGTTAGTTGTGTACCTGTTGGAAGTTGGTGTTAGGCTATGTGTTCACAAGTTCATGTCAAGGATTTTGTCACTTTGAAATTATGCATTTTACATTTTCTGGAAAGCGCTCTTTCAATGAAAATTATCCCATGTTAGCAAATTTACTAGCAGGTTAACTTGCCTATGGCAGCTACCTCTACCATCATGAATGCTAGCCCCTGGTTGAGAAGTGGGAGTAAATGACTTAGAAAGTGATAATAGAGGTCATGCCATTCAGTGGGATGCCACTTCTTGTTCTGCTTATCATGATCTAGTTCCTATCCATCCATTCCTCCCACCTCTTCTCTACAGCAGCTTTGGTGGTCTGCTGCATACTGAGCAGCAGATGTTCTTTTCTTGATATTACATGCAAATTTTTCAAGCAGCTGCACAGAGCTGATATTATCATATGAGAAACGTCATGACTTTGACTTTCCTTGCTGTCACTAATTTCCTTTCCCGCTTTTCTTTGGAGCCTAAGAATTTACAACTATATATAATAATAGTTTTAATTTTTATTGTTGTTGCTGCTGTTGTTATTTCAAATTATCTGCTTAACAGTGGGGCACATAATAATTTCTTGCCTTTCTTCCTCATCTTAAGTACCGATTACTGTATTCTCTTTAGACCTTGTTAAGTTTCTTTATAATTCCTTGATTTAAGAGACTTTGTCTCCTCTGGGTTGGAACGTACAGGATATCTGAGTGAAGCTCCACTTAAATAAGCTAGCCTGGGAGACAGAATCCTCTTTCACTGATGAAGCTGCAACACAGAAGATAACATCACCCAATTCCCTTGATATTTTTTTTTTGTTTCTATTCCTTTTGCTTTTTAGTATAATAATTTCAGTTGTGAGAAGTTTTATTTGATTTATAATTGGCTTATTTTTTAAATGTTTGCTTTGATTTACGTGGACTTTTCATTAACTCAAACACAGATTTGCTGAAAAAAATATCTTTGTACAAATCAATCTTCAATCTACTGGGAAATGATGAATTTTCACTTTTGCTTTGAAAACTGACAGAATCTGCCTATGGGAAGTGGCATGCTTCTGCATATTTTCTTATTGTAAGACCATTTTGAAGAAGTTTACATACTTGCCAATGATGATGTAGACTTAAGTTCAAATGCGTACCCATAGTTTTGACCTAACAAAGTATATAAATGTTCCTTGTCATAGGTATCAATATTCTGCGGTAAGCATTTTACAGAAGAAAATAACCAGGTGGAAACAGAGAACTGCAATACATATGGTCTAGCAATTTTCTTTTATATTTCGCCACCACATGGCTTCTCCTTTAGGTGAAAGGAACAAAGCCTCATCTAATTACTTCAACTACTGTGACTCCCTGCTGTTAACCGAGATGTATTACATAGAGATGGGACATTTCACAGTGATTGCATTTTATCTCTGCCCAAATCTCCTCTGCATGCTAGTAGAAACAAGACCTTTGTGCTAAACAAACTGTGCTCTGTGTCCCAAACAACAAGTTCAATATTGTAAAAACAATGCCTACTAAGCACAGAAAAAAATTCTCCACCAAAAAGGCTTATAATTGGCACTATCCCTATATTAAAATCACCTTCCCTCTACGCATACAAAAACGTTCAGCTGAATAAATGGTATGAGGAAAAGCAAACAATTTTGTTCCAATTCACTTAACGCATTCAGCAAGCACGCAAATACTTTGTATTAACAGTTAAAGTTGAGGATTTCTCATTTGCTGCCAGAAGTCAAAAGCCAATGTTTGGAACTCCAGAACTGCATTCACTTTTTTTACGATAGCGTGTCTGTGCTTATATATATTATTGGATAAAACTTTACAGATTCTACCATGCTTGATAACATTTTTCAGTTACCTCATTGCTGCTCGGATGAGCAGACTACTGCGTGTGCATTATTAATCAATCTCGCAGCTTTGGAAAGACAATGCAATTCAGGAAAAGGTAGCGATGTGGACTGTAAGTCAGTTGCATCAAATGGAGTTTGGGTGCAGTGAAGGAAACGATGCAGGTGTGAAGCCTTCTATCACAAATTTTGGATGACAAACTTGTACCATTCCAGCTCTGCATCGTCTGTTTGATGGATCATCTAAGCTGCAAAAATACTTTCTTACTCTGATAAAGTGTATGCATATTTTAGACAAGGGTGGTTGTGGGAATAAGGCCCCATATCTCATAGAAATCCAAGAATAATTAATTAACCAAAGAAGCGAGAATACTTTTTTCTCTCAGAAGAAAATAAAGTAATTGCATGCAACATTTTTAGCTGGTGAAATCTTTCTACTTATATTAAATTGTATTTATACTGAAGTGGCTTTTAAATGTTGTTAAACAAGTACTTTTCAACTGCCAATGTTTGGAACTCCAGAACTGCATTCACTTTTTTTACGATAGCGTGTCTGTGCTTATATATATTATTGGATAAAACTTTACAGATTCTACCATGCTTGATAACATTTTTCAGTTACCTCATTGCTGCTCGGATGAGCAGACTACTGCGTGTGCATTATTAATCAATCTCGCAGCTTTGGAAAGACAATGCAATTCAGGAAAAGGTAGCGATGTGGACTGTAAGTCAGTTGCATCAAATGGAGTTTGGGTGCAGTGAAGGAAACGATGCAGGTGTGAAGCCTTCTATCACAAATTTTGGATGACAAACTTGTACCATTCCAGCTCTGCATCGTCTGTTTGATGGATCATCTAAGCTGCAAAAATACTTTCTTACTCTGATAAAGTGTATGCATATTTTAGACAAGGGTGGTTGTGGGAATAAGGCCCCATATCTCATAGAAATCCAAGAATAATTAATTAACCAAAGAAGCGAGAATACTTTTTTCTCTCAGAAGAAAATAAAGTAATTGCATGCAACATTTTTAGCTGGTGAAATCTTTCTACTTATATTAAATTGTATTTATACTGAAGTGGCTTTTAAATGTTGTTAAACAAGTAACTTTTCAACTAATACTATCTAATTATAGGGTACTGCAAGACTTTGGTCTTACAGCCATTTATGTTTGAGAGACTTCACTAACAAAGATTTTACAAAGAAAGTCTAGTCCCTTTTCTGATCTTTCCCTGTTATTTAGCTAATTTCTTTATTTTTACATTTTGGAGAGGAAAACAGCTTACTCAATGTTTGATGAAGTAGGATTAAATGAATATTTAATCTTGAATTAAGCTAACAATTATTATTAACAGGATAAATAATTTGTATTGATGATATTTCAGAGACACATTATAAATGGTGAAGAGGCTTCTTGTTTCCCTGTAGTCAAGTAGTATTTGATGTCAAATTCGGTGCCTGTCTCAAAAAAAAGATCTTATTCCTCCATTCACCCACATTAGTGTGAAGACTAGTCTTGCAAACCAAATTAAATGATCTCTCTGGATTATCTTCATTCAGACCAAGTCCCCTGAATTTCAGTAGACTCCAGACAGGTCTCATAGTATCATCCAAGGACAGAAAGATGATGTTCCAATCCATTGCAGGGGGGCCACTACATCCATTTCTAATATACACCCTTTCTAATTTCTTGTCCTCAGCAGTTTTTTCTCATCAATCTGTTTTAGCTAAGTAGTCCTGAGGAAGACTTACAAAATCTGGTTGCTAATAAATACGGGAATAATTGCCACTTTTCACAAACAGAAATTCTGTAAAATAAGATGAAATAAGTGTTTAATTTAAGATTGCACTGCTAGATCAAATTTGGAAATCAAAGTTCCTTCGAGGACAATCTTAACTGGTTGCCCAGAGAGGTTGTCTCCATCCTCGGAGCTTTCAAGATCTCATCAGTTAAACCCCTGAGCAACCTGATCAGATTTCACAGTTGATTCTGCTCTGAGGAAGGACTAGAGACCTCCAGAGGTCCCTTCCAACCTGAACTATCTACCCCATGATCTTATGAATCCATCTAACACTCCCACCCTAGTCTTCAACATAATTAGGGGTATTAATGAACAAACCCACCAGCATCTCAGGCTTCTGGTTTTGTGCCTGCAAAGCTGGCAATGCTAAACCTATCCCATTACACTATACAAAAACACATGGAGCTCTTGGATGCATTTGACTCTGTGTGATATAGCTAGCCACGTTCATGCTGCATTGACTTCCTACATCGGGAAACAATGTTCTTTGGCCTCTCTAACAAGGTTATTGTTCAGAACCAGTATGCTCTAATAGAAACTGTATGAATAGTACGAATAAAAAACAAATCTCAGTTAACTTGCAATGAAAAAAGATAAAATTCTGTTGTCTCAATGCCTAGTATTTTTTCCCCTCCATAAGACAGAAACTCAAAGCAAAAGACAATCTTATGCATTATTTTCTATTTTTTAAACATACATATTTGTGTTTATGAATATTGTTATCCGAGCATCTTCCCTGAAACATAAAATAATGTGATCTTCATCTATCATTTTTTCTTTTCTCTTGTTTCAGAACAAAGAAACACGCACAGTGAAGTGTGTTCTTTTAGTAGTCTGCTTTGGGCTTATTTCTTTGGAATTTTTTTTAATACACACACTACTACGTACTACTTACTTATGTCACATCAAAGAAACATGCCTTCTGTCAGTAACAGCAGATAAAAAGGCTGAATGGACCCAAGTTCCTGAGAAAAATTCATTATATGTACTCAGACCATTATCAAGACTTTACACAGATGAAATACACCCTCAAAGGAAAGTGGTGGTTTGGCAATGAAGTTGGGGACCATTCTCTTTAAGCTTTTGACAAACCACTTTTTGATAACCCAGATTACCAAAAGATAACTTGTGGATAAAGATCAAAACCTCGCCTTAAAATTTGGTATCGTGTGAGAAGGTAGCATGGAAAGCAAAAGACAAATGAGATACTTCTGTATCTCCACTGATGACAACTACCCTTCAGAGTTTTGTTCTGGCTGGAAGCTCCTAACACCTGAAGGCTTTGTGCAAGCTAGATGCATAAAGGCATTTCTATAGTCTGAGATGAGGCGGGGGGGGGGGGGGGGGGGGATAAAAAAATATTTTTAAGAACAGACTGTATTGATCAATTGTAGGTACACGTATCTTCAGCCAACGACAAACTGCACCTGAATAGAGTTCTCTTTCTGTCCTGTCTGTAGCACCAGCACCACCTTAGAGAGGACAGCTAACAGCAACATCACTCATTTGTGGGGTGAACCTACTTCAGAGGAGTGAAAAGAAAACACCATGGAAAGAGTCCACAGGTCTTTTCCCCTCCTCTTCTACCAGGAGAGAGGAACAGTTTACTGCCTGTAAGACCAGAACCAAACTTGCATCCCTAGAGTAATCCTGAAATAACCAGTGTCAGGGACAAATTAAGGGCATAAGCAAGATTTGAATACGGGCTTGTGACCTGGGCATAACATGTAGAATTAGCGTACCACATCTTAACAGCCTGACTTCAACATTTGTGAGGTATTATCATATTAGTCTTAGGCTGGCAAAGGGGCAGCAAGATTTCTCCCTTTTTGTTTCCTTGCTCCATCCTTACATGTTCAAAGACAAGAAGTGGCCTATGGATTGTAATGGCAATGTTCTTTTCAGACTTCATACATGATACTCATCCTACTCTTTTATCCTGTAAGGTAGCCTTAGCTTAAAAGCAGGTGGCATTTCAGCTCTCTTGGTTCACTAATTCGTTTTTACTGGGGTATGAGGAGAAACTAAGTTTATGCATCTTATTTTCATCTTGGTGCATGTAAATGTCACACAGGGAGCTGAAAATCCAACCTGAAATATGAGAAGAAAAATGTTCCAGCATTCAGTAATATTTGCATTTTATTTTTACTAACGACTTCATTTTTCACTGTTTTAGATAAGAGTTAGGACAGCCACATCACTGTGATTCATCAACAGAAGCCTGCTTTATCACACAGTTGTATTAAAAAAACCTTTTGTAACGCTTTATACTTTAGTGGTTTTAAGAGATCAGCATTCAGCATTCTGTATCTTGTTGGGCAATACTTCTCTGAGAAAAGCTAGAAATTGAATTGATCTTCCAACTTTATTAAAGTATTGGTAAAGTGGCGAAGTGTTATTGGTCATGCTTGTCTTGCCGTCTCCTTTCAATGGCGGGTCCTATTGTCACGTACACATAAAGCAACTGTAAGTGCAAACAAGGTAGTAAGGAAAATGGCACTCACTGAAGAACACAGAATGCTCTATTCAGGACCTTTGTTGGGATTTGCTCTTAAATTATGACTGTATCTTCAGTTACTTTATTAACTTATTTTCTGCCTATTACTGAAGCACAGAAAGTGTTCCTCTCCAGGAAGGACAGTTCAGAAACGTGCTTAGGTTTTGGATTACTAGGATTTCCTAAATTATGCAACAAAGAGAAGAAATTGTACACAACCCCTTCAGTCCTTATTTCCTAGAGAAGGCTGTGTATGCAGTATGTGTATATGAGAAAAGTAACTTGTATTACATTTTTGCTGATAGTTTAAGTTACAAATTAAATTACTAGAATAGGAAACTTCTTAAATAGAGAAATGCAGATCTCCTGAATAAGAAATTAGAGGGTTTAAAAACAATCCCTGCTGATTCTTTCCCTATAATTGTTCTTACCGAAGCAACTTTTAATGGGTTGCAGCTTTAACTTTATGGATTGCAACAGCGTCCACACAACTGCCTCTACATCCCTAGGAAAAATGTCCCTGGGCTACTTCTGAAGCCTACCCATGTGGACACAGCTGTCTTCGCTCCTTCTACAACCTCCTTTGCCTTCATTCCAGACACAGTCTCTAAAGCAACATACAAAGAAACAAATGAAAGGTTGCATCCCTCACATCTTGTAAAGCCAAAACAAAAGTCACACTGGATGTTGAGCTTCTCTGTCAGGAGCATTATAAAACCAAAACACTTAGTTCTGAACTTCCCATTCTATTTTTGACATACAAAACTTTTTCTACATTAGGCATTTTGGTGCTGCTACTGTTTAATTACTGTTATCGTGACAATGTACTGGAGGCCTTCGACATCACATACTCAGGCTCTGCAAAAGCAGGAAGTGTAAAAGTGACTTAAACAGTAAAGGTTTTGCAATAAGTAAAAGACAACAGGTGGATGCAGATGAAGTGCAAGGAATTAACAAAACACTATAAGACAACAGGCTGCAAACACACGACTTCAGCTCCTACCTATTATTGTAAGAAGGACACAGAGGAAGATAACGGGGAGGGTTTGTAGATGTTTACAAGGAGCTCCTTCATGGTAAAAGTTAGAAGGCGTATCATCTAAAAGCCAAGGTTACACTTGTAGATTCACAAGATGTTGAAGGAGCAAAGAAAAGTATCTGAGATGCGATCTGTTGTGAACTATCCTTAGAGAATCTGAGTGGGAATCAGGAGAATCTTTCAAAGGACATGTTGAAGGACCGCTTAAGAGATATCAGGGAAGAGTGGAAAACAGAAACAGAAAAAGATGGATTTACACTCAAAGAAGAATACTGCTGACTGTTGAAATAAGCTGGCAGGTCAGGGCTGGCACTATGGAGTCAGGTTCAGAGCTTTTGCTAAGAACAGAAGTTTCCCAGGAGCACAGGGGAACAAAGCGGGAAGGGACAGAGTCCAGCAGGGACAGACAAAACTTTTACAGATCAGATCAAAAGTCAGACTAGCATACTATCTTGCCCCTGGCAGTTGTAAGATATAGGCAAGTAGGGTGTATATAGCAGTCCCGTAAAACTCCATGATTGCAAAGACACTAATGATTTCCAGAGCCAGACACTGCATTCAGTTGTATTTTACAACTTACGATCGACTTAAAACTCTGCAAATTTTTCTGCTCCTCTTGTGGCATCAATACCTGCACCACATCCTGTGACAGTAGTTTCCACTGTAACTACATTCTTTGTTTCCTACCTTGTAATCAGCACAATATCTATACCTTGGTTCATCAAAAGTAAAAAGAAAAATTGGGGGAGACACTAGATAGGATGAAAATTATTTATAAACCTTCAGCATAAGGGGGAGCCAGCTTGAGGCTTCCTCCACAGCTAGTCAACTTATCTAACATGGATAGTGACTATTTCTCACTGCGGAATGGGCAGAACAAGCTTGGGAAGTAGTAGGAAAAGAAATACAGAAAAATCTCCATAAACAGAGAAATCTAGTGAAGATTTACTCTGACTTGATATTTCACCTGAACCTGAATATGCAATCTGTGGAGATAGCAAATCCTCTGCAATCACTAGGGAACAAGGAGAAAACTAGTTTTCACCCTCCACACGTACATACACATGAACTTCTCTGAAGGAACAATTTTTGAAGTCATTCAGGCTTTTTCCTACACACACACCCCAGCACGCTCTTTTGGATGTTTCTCCTGTAAAGGCTGAAGAGGAAAAAAACCCTATATATTTTACTTTGTGAATATTATAAAACCAAAACACTTAGTTCTGAACTTCCCATTCTATTTTTGACATACAAAACTTTTTCTACATTAGGCATTTTGGTGCTGCTACTGTTTAATTACTGTTATCGTGACAATGTACTGGAGGCCTTCGACATCACATACTCAGGCTCTGCAAAAGCAGGAAGTGTAAAAGTGACTTAAACAGTAAAGGTTTTGCAATAAGTAAAAGACAACAGGTGGATGCAGATGAAGTGCAAGGAATTAACAAAACACTATAAGACAACAGGCTGCAAACACACGACTTCAGCTCCTACCTATTATTGTAAGAAGGACACAGAGGAAGATAACGGGGAGGGTTTGTAGATGTTTACAAGGAGCTCCTTCATGGTAAAAGTTAGAAGGCGTATCATCTAAAAGCCAAGGTTACACTTGTAGATTCACAAGATGTTGAAGGAGCAAAGAAAAGTATCTGAGATGCGATCTGTTGTGAACTATCCTTAGAGAATCTGAGTGGGAATCAGGAGAATCTTTCAAAGGACATGTTGAAGGACCGCTTAAGAGATATCAGGGAAGAGTGGAAAACAGAAACAGAAAAAGATGGATTTACACTCAAAGAAGAATACTGCTGACTGTTGAAATAAGCTGGCAGGTCAGGGCTGGCACTATGGAGTCAGGTTCAGAGCTTTTGCTAAGAACAGAAGTTTCCCAGGAGCACAGGGGAACAAAGCGGGAAGGGACAGAGTCCAGCAGGGACAGACAAAACTTTTACAGATCAGATCAAAAGTCAGACTAGCATACTATCTTGCCCCTGGCAGTTGTAAGATATAGGCAAGTAGGGTGTATATAGCAGTCCCGTAAAACTCCATGATTGCAAAGACACTAATGATTTCCAGAGCCAGACACTGCATTCAGTTGTATTTTACAACTTACGATCGACTTAAAACTCTGCAAATTTTTCTGCTCCTCTTGTGGCATCAATACCTGCACCACATCCTGTGACAGTAGTTTCCACTGTAACTACATTCTTTGTTTCCTACCTTGTAATCAGCACAATATCTATACCTTGGTTCATCAAAAGTAAAAAGAAAAATTGGGGGAGACACTAGATAGGATGAAAATTATTTATAAACCTTCAGCATAAGGGGGAGCCAGCTTGAGGCTTCCTCCACAGCTAGTCAACTTATCTAACATGGATAGTGACTATTTCTCACTGCGGAATGGGCAGAACAAGCTTGGGAAGTAGTAGGAAAAGAAATACAGAAAAATCTCCATAAACAGAGAAATCTAGTGAAGATTTACTCTGACTTGATATTTCACCTGAACCTGAATATGCAATCTGTGGAGATAGCAAATCCTCTGCAATCACTAGGGAACAAGGAGAAAACTAGTTTTCACCCTCCACACGTACATACACATGAACTTCTCTGAAGGAACAATTTTTGAAGTCATTCAGGCTTTTTCCTACACACACACCCCAGCACGCTCTTTTGGATGTTTCTCCTGTAAAGGCTGAAGAGGAAAAAAACCCTATATATTTTACTTTGTGAATATTAATTGCAATTTATATGCAGTCTTAAGTTACTAAAGAACCACCTTTAGTAACCAAACTAAATACTCAAGTGAGCATGTAGTGACATAAAAACAGTTCTCCTTCTGCAAGTTGATTGATTAGAAGTGTGGCTCTAATCGCATGAAATGGCAAGAAATTGCATTTTATGGAGTGTGTGGGAGAAAAATTCTTCTTTTCTAGCACACTCTTTTAATATTATTATAAGTGAAAAAGACAGTTTTGGTTAAGAAAAAAGGTCAACTTAAGAATAAAGATCAAACTAGTAAATTCAAACCAAAGCTGGATACTTTGGGAAAACTGGGAGTGCTCGGATCCGTATTTGTATTTAATTTCATATGAGCCAGCCACAACATTTGTATCCAAATTCACATCAGAACTGTAACAACCTTGAAGGATATTCAGATAGAATGGTCTGGCTTGAAACTATGGTTAGTTTTCAAATGGTATGAAATTTGCTGTAAATTGGGACTTTTCCATGCCTGTGAGACAATAAATGCTGCTTCTTGGGATGTTATGTGTTTTGTTTTTTTTTTTAAAGCTTCTCTTTCCCAGAAAGCTTAATATATATATACCACAAAGAAATGCGGAGTACTTATCACTGGGTTGGAATTTGGTTTATAAAGAACCTTTACTTGGATCTGTGCCTTCATTTGTGTCACACATTCAGGAATTATGTCAAGGTAGGAAATTTATGGCTCTAGGATACCATAAAACCTGTTATATTCTGAGTTTCATGCGCAAAAGATAAGCTGTACAAGTAATTACGGACACATGGCTACAATATGTCTCTCGATACATAAAGGCACGTCATAAGAATATTTTGGTTTGTATTACATGCATTGTCAAAGTTCATACTGGAGTAGGTGTACCTATAGCCTTCTCCAGCTCTTAGGACCAGCTGCCTGCCCAGCACACACACTTTCGGTATAGGTGCAGTTCCAGGCCTGCAGGTGCAGGCATGTACCACCCCTCTTTCCTGTGGTGTCTATACGCTGGAGGTCCCATGCAGCGGGGCTTGGACCGGGCGTGCCAGGAGAGCCACAGGATGTCCAACACATAGCCAGTCTACATAATGAATACTAGGAGGCTTGAGCAAGGAAGAGAGTATTTTTGATGCAGCTGTTGCTAATCAAAATATTCATCACTGAAATACTTTACTGCCATTTTTTTTTTTTAAATGAAAGGTAGTTACGATTAGAAAACTGCACAGATGTCTCTTTGTAACTCATCTCTTCTCATGACTAAACCCTTGCTCTGTAGGATTGTTGGTCTCTGAGATCAGAGAAAGATGCGCAAGGAAGAGAGTATTTTTGATGCAGCTGTTGCTAATCAAAATATTCATCACTGAAATACTTTACTGCCATTTTTTTTTTTTAAATGAAAGGTAGTTACGATTAGAAAACTGCACAGATGTCTCTTTGTAACTCATCTCTTCTCATGACTAAACCCTTGCTCTGTAGGATTGTTGGTCTCTGAGATCAGAGAAAGATGCTCAGCCTCTCGGGACCATAGTGGTGGTGGTAGCCCTTCCAAGATCACAGATGTAGGAACAAAGATGTGTTCGGAGAAGGGCGCGCACTACTGTCTCATCAAGCTGCCTGGAAATTTTTTTTAATTTTTTTGTCAGAAAATGTGTATTTTTCAAAACACATTAATATGAAAATGTATGAACTACTGGTCTGTGGCAATTCAGATGTCTTCTTCTGGGATTGCTTTTTCACTGGAACTTAATTTATTTTACAGTTCTACAGAATTTTTTCTGATTAGTATATTTTTTGTGTTCTTACGTACCTGTGGTACAGAAGAAATTGCTATTAAGTCTAACCATCTCTGCAAGACTATAGGAAGAAAGTGAGCACAGCAGAATTCTTCCTCAGTTACTCTTTGCGTGTTGCAATTAGTAGCGTCTTTTTTTTGTAGTGAATCAGTGTTGCAAAGCAGGCCTTTAGCTGTGGTTACAGCACTATGACTACAGACTACACACGCCCACTTGCTCACACACACACACTCATTCCATATCCTCTGGCAACAAGTAATTTCAGGTGGTACCTATTTGAGGCAATGAACAGTATTGAGCTGAAAAACATTTTTTTCCCCCCCAATAACCATTTGAGCCTAGAAGTGCTGACACTACTTTAAATGCAAAAACTAATTCCTCAGTTTAATTGGCTGGCTCTCGAGATTATGCAGCCAACACTACAATGCATCCACTGCAGTCGTCTTTTCTTATTTCTCCTTCACCTGTAGGCCTGAGTATCAGCCATGGCTGGGGTCTCTTCCATACAGGCTAAGAAGGTATCAGTGGACAAGAAATTCTCAGGCATAACAATTTACTCCACACACTCCTCTTTTCTTAACTGATGACTCTGGTTTTACAGACACTACTTGCTTACTTCCCCAAACCTCAGAGGCAAGCAGGAGCAAAAAGAAAGAAGTCCTAGTACGGGAGACAGAAAGCTCAGTAAGGGGAATGTTTCTAAAACGATTCAGCCTTGAGAAAGAGTACGTTAAGAATGCATACCGCATGCTTAAGTTCAAAGATGATTTGACACCCACAATTTGTGTCTTAGACAAAGAAATGGAAATATGCAAGTTCATCTTTGAATAAGGACAACCCAGGAGAGTATCTCAGTTAAGCTTATTTAAAATAAAATAGGTACAAGTATGTAAGGTGATCGGCTTTTACATGGGTTTTCTGTGCTCTGCATTCTTTAGCAAGTCACCCTTACTTAAATTTTTTTTTTTAAAAAAGCTTTTCAGAGTACGTGTAGCTGAAATCTATTAATCTGAATCAATTAGATTGAAAAAGAAATTATGGACTCTCTCTATGAAGAGGTTTAGCATTATCACATTGACCACAGACTGATGCATGGGGTTTCAGCTGCATTATCCAAATGTAGTGCCCAGCTCATGGATTTTCAGAAGCTCTAAGATATGTCTCTGAAGGTCAACAAAGAAATGGGAAAGAAGGGGATTTGCTTCAACTGAAATGAATGCAAATGGCATCTCCATTCATTTCATTCGCAGCAATCTGTCACCTTTTCGTTTCCATTTCACACAAAAAATACAAGATAATAGGGAAATAGTAATGGTATAAGTGGACAGAGTCTGACCATTAAAATGTTTACCATTCCAGCATGATGCCTGCAGATGCAATAAAACTGAAACTGGAAAGGTGTTAGAATTGCTGCCGGTTTCTATTCATTTGAATGGCAGCAACCCAGAACTCTGTTTTATGGTTTCATGTAGAGGGTCAATCCATTATCTTTTTTTCTTCCTGGGATCAAATAGCATTTTTGTGAGGATTAGGTCTCTGTGGCATGCTGAAGTGGAACCAATGTGCAGAGGTTTGAATGTTGAACCTATTTCAAAATTGAACTGCTTTACAAATAGTGAGTTGACTTAGAAATTGAACTTTAAAATATTAAATGGATTTTTAAAAGTTCAAAACATGAAGATTCTCCTTAAAAATGCTTACATATAAACCCATCTACCATCCAGAAAAGTCACAAACATAAATATTATAAGTATTGGAACAAATTAAAGTAGCTAAATATTAAGCATGTTTTTCCCCCCCCATTTTCTGTCTATATTTTGAAAAAATGTATGATGTACAGGAATCAAAGGACACTGTGGACTTTTTGGGGAGGGAGAAAAAGAAAAGAGGTAAAGGAGTAAAAAAATTACATTATGCAAGGTAAGTATACATTCTGCTTCAATGGCAAGGATTTGAAGCAAAAGACTTAGAAAAACATATTATGTATATCCACTAAAACCAGGAAAAGATGGTACAGTATAACTATATATACTTTTTAATGTAAGGATGCAGTTTGTTTATTTGAAAAGAGGCATTTCTTCATCAAGGTTACAGCAATTAGGAATATAATCAAAGAAACAAAAGCATGAAGCAAAGTAGTGTTGATTTATGATCACTTCAGATTTAGGAAAGAATGCAAATGCTTATTCACTACTACACAGTCTTCACAAGAAGGAACCACAGATAGCAATGCTGAAAACAAATAAAGTCAATATTAGACAATCAATGAAGAGTCTCAAGAAGAGTAAGCCAACTCAGAAATATTTTTTGAATTTTCATTTCTTACCTAGCTATTCTAATTCCTGCTCTGGAAACTTTGCCCTACAACAAAATGGGGATGTACATGGACATTTCCACATGGAAATCAAAAGGACTCCGTAGAAATGCAAGGGTCTACTCACAAGTAAACTTGCAATATAAGAACATTAACATAATCAAGTATCAATCAAAAATTAGTTGATTAAATATTGATTGAACATTAGTCGATTAATTGTTCTGAACTCACAGAGCAAATGGATCTGCTTCAGCACCTGACCCACAGAATAGGCTTTTTAATTCAGTGTGCCACACGATCCACAGTTTGAGAAATGCTGGAGCTGGCAGCAAGCTCTCATAACCTCTAACTGAGGGAGCATTTCCTCTTCAGGAACTCACCAACAAATAAGAAAACAGAAAAGTGTTAGAAATTAGTTAAGAAGCCAAGAGTCCCAGTAAGGCCCAGCTAACATAATAAATGAGTATGGCACTTTTCTCAAGTGTTCAGCACCTTTAAATAAATGCAACTTGAGTATTGATAATTATGGAATCAACATTTTCCTCCTCCTTGCTTCTAGTACAGAAGAGACCAAAAGCATTCATGATTTAGATCATTCTCACAGCCCAAGAAGTTAGCTCTAGAGTATGGTAGACTTACATAAAAACACTGGAAGCGGGTATCTGCTTTCAGAGCTAGCAAAAATTCATTACAACCACTTTTGATCAAGTCTGGCAAAGTTCTTTCAGCATTATTTTGAATTTCATATATTCAATTTCTAGAACAAGATCCAAACAATAGAAATACTCTGTAAAATGTTATGTTCCGCAGTCAGGTAAAGCAATGAAAAGGAAAATACAGTACGTGTCTCTACTAGACAACAGCCTTTGTCAAGGACATTTCCTGTGTTTTTCTAGTGATTGATTCTAACCATCCAAAAATAGTGGTCAGGTATTACAATGTACCCACCTTAGAAGCTGCCCTTTTACGGTCACAGTGAATATAACACTAATTTTTCTAACCAAGAACAAAGATAATTTTTGTACTCAATAGTGTACTGACTACAGTTAAAAGATAAAATGATAGATCTTTGTATTGTTTTCAAATTTGTTCATAAGATGTGACATACTTTTATTAACATGTCACTCCTTTTTATTAATGTGTGTAATTTATTAAAGCTGAGTTACAGCAGCACTTGCTCAAAGTTTAATATCCTCAGAAGTAAAATCAGAAAACAAATTACCTTTCTTTATGTACAAAAAGCAAGATAATGCAGAGGAATGATCATGAATGTTAGTTATTTTCCTCCCTGTATTTAAAGATATATCAAGTGCTATATGTACTGCACACTTGTGCAAAAGAGTATTCTTCAGGAATGAGATATATCAGTACGTGAAGGCCGAGCTGCTTGTTTTGCTGCTAAGACAGACATCTCCATCTAACAAAGTTTGTTTTCTAAGAAGAAAAATACTTATGTAACTCAGCAGAGCAAGTTCACTACTCTCATGTTCAACAAAGATAAATTTTGAACACCTGGAACAACTTTGACCAGTTTTTGATCATCAGTATCTAATATGGGAATTAAATTCAAAATTTTCCATTAGGTACCAACTCAGCAGGCTATCAAGATGTGTCATATGAACCATATCAGTAACTAGATTGGAAAACATCACCAAAAAAATCAACCTGTCATCATTAACAAAAATAGATTTTTTTGAAGAATTTTTAAGAAATGCTGTTGGCATTGGCAGCAGATTAATCCAACTAAGTGTCACACACCTTAATAGCAAACCTTGAGCACACATTCACAAATACAACTGATGAAACACCAGACAGATTACTTTCATGTGTTTATTTCGCTTAACTGAACTTTGGGAAGTATAAAACTAAGAGGAAGATAGGTCTCCACATTACAATCCCTAGGCAAATTGCCATTGACCATTGGCAGTATATCATTAGTTTTGATGAACAAAAGGAAAGCACCTTGGTGAACCAACTCAAATAATAAGAAATCTTTGCCAACTGTTAAGCTTTTCTAAATGCTTAGTTTTCCTAAGTTTCTCTCCCTAGAAGGGAGAAATGTTTTGCTGATACTTAGTATTTTTATAAAAGATACTAACTCTCAAGTCTTAATATCTTCAAGTTCGACTTTACATCTTGTGGGTTTTTTTAATCTATGCATCATGAAATGTATCAGACAGAGGAACTGCAGTGTAAACTGCTTTGAACACCTCTTAAAAGTAACTTCATTTATTGATGGTGCTCTGCTACTGCAGGCTTTAGGACACAATTAGGCTTGACTTTGCACTCTATAGGTGGGCCAAACTCCTACTGAAATTTTCTTCAGTTCAGTCTCCTAGACAGAATTGACTTACTGCTGATAAAAGCATAAAGACAATGAAGTGTGAACTTTATTTGTTCAGTCTTCTTAGAAGAAAGAAAGAAAAAATATAGCTGTTTTCCATACTGGTATTAGATGAATGAATGCCTCAAAGAAAAAGAAAACCTAGATAAGGAGAAAACAGTGTTAATAAAGAACAAATTTAGTAATGCCTAGATCATAGCTTTTAAAATAGGGATAAGATGATTATTAACCATCTGATAACTGAGGTTCTGAAAATTACATCCGGTAGGAGTTGTGAAGACAAGAAACACAACTTGTTCAAAAGCTGGGCGTAACATGCTGGTTTGTGAGAATGTAAAATGTGTTTGCATAGGATAACAGAAGATTGGACTCAAGAGCCATACTTGAGTGCTTAAAAGCAGGTTTGAGAAAAAACATAAGGGAACTCTGATTTATCTTTATTGGATTAGTAGGTATCCAATGAATAGAAAAGCTTGCACCACGTCTTAGTAAATAAATAAATAAGATAAATGAACACAGTTATATGGCTAAATCCCATTCTACTTTAAGTACTGTATCCCCAAAGTTCAGCTGACTAGCATTTATGAAAATAAGAGTTTATCTCAGCAAGCTTTACATTTTAAGAAAGAGCAAGACCATAGCAACTAAACCAAATGCAGTGAGAATGAACTGCAAATCTGCAGTAAATTCAGAGACAATTCTGTCAGAGGGCACATCCTGAGTGTGGTATCAGGTGTCACACTACAGATTTCCCTAAAAACTGGAAGGTAATTAGGCAAAGTACATAAACAATCCTAAACCTAAACAGTCTCTCCCATCACAATAGAAGCTTGCTAACAAATTGAAAATGAAAACCACAATTGCAATCTGTTCAGGAAATAAAAGAAAAAGCTCATAGTAACCAACTGGCTAATTCTTTGCACTAGACTCAACATTCTCCATAACAGTAATGTCTCCTCCTTTGTGTTGCGTATCCTGCTCTTAGAAAGAAAACCTGAAAACTTTCCTGGGAAATCAATGAAAATCAAAATTGTTACCTTCGTGCATGAGTGTCTTTGACACTCCACTGGAAAGTGCCATTCTCATCTCTTCGGAAGAGCATTACAGTATGGCCTGTCTCAACTAGACCTCATGCCTCCTCTAATCACATATACTTTCCTCTGGCAAAGTGCAAAGGAAAGCTATGGAGGGCAAGGTGCTGGTGCTTCTGTGTGGAACAATTTAAAATGTCATCAAGCCGGACCACCATTTAGCAAATATGAAACAAAACAGAAAACAGCATCCAATAATCAATTGCAGTAAGTTACTGATAAGTTATATCTAGTTCCTCTTAACCCTTTTTCTCCCCTCTGATATTTGGGTTTTCTCCCTCCTCCTTCTCACTTTGTGTCAGATGAAGAGTATTATGGCCTTCCATTGTTTTGCATCTCTCCCACTGAAAGGATTGCCTTCTCATGGGCAAATTTATCTCTTTAAAGGGCAGTTACATCATTACAAAATCTGGTTCTGGATCATAGAACACCACAATGGATTTCTACAATCATGTCTTAAGATAACCTTTATAAAGATAATATAAACTTGGCTCCCATTGAAGAAGAGATATGTGAAAGGAAATCATAAAAGCTAGAAGTGAAGTAGTATCTTCCAGCTGTAATTCTGTGGAGCACAATACCCATTGGTAAACCACCACCATAAGGGGATCAGGAATTCTGGCCCAAAGTATTCTAACAGGAAAGAAATCAAATGAAAAATGAGCAGTCGTCGTGCTGATCAAAAGCCTTCTGGGCGAGGCTTGGATGCATTCTCACCAAACCCAATGCAAAGTCCAGAAGAAAACTCTCCAAATTCCTAAAGAGTTGGGAGCAATTTGGACAAGAAGATAATCTAGAATCTATAGCAAATGTGAAACACTGGCTTTCAATCAACTATGATTGGTATCACTTGAGCAAGTACAGGCCTGTAGACCACACACTGTATATTCTCGCTTATCTTTTTCTTCTTGGTGAGGCTGTGAAATGGCTCTCCAGACATCAGACTGCACTGTAATTTTTACTTCATAAGAAATTTACAGTTTCATATCTTTCCTAATGGGATTACCTGAATCATTTACATTTCAGGAAATAACTTGAGTATCAATCACTCTGACTCACAAGTAAGAGCACATAGAAAGGATCGAGATGAATCTAAAAGTTGTTTTATTATTAGGAGTTCATTTTTAAAGATCTTGACATTTATTGGCTTGAAATCAGAGGCAGTATAAGAGACTGGTTTGCTGTGCAAAGTTTCATTTTTATTACATGAGACCTAGAAACAATTCTTCTGTTAGAATCATGTTCCTGCACATTTCCTTAGCACTAGCTGACTTCAATAAAGTCTTCCATACAGGTGTGTGCATGTGTCTGTGTACATTCATGTGCATATGTGTCTGATTTTAATTGTACTAGCATTTAGATTTCAAGTGACTTTTCTTTGTACACGAAAGCTGATACACTGGTATCACCATAGGAAAAAAAAAACCTTTCATCTACACCCTCCTTACAAATACACTGCAGCAGTCACAACTTCTCAGAGACTATCTCTAGAAGGGAATAACCAGCTTTCATGAGCCATTCAGTTCTTGCTTTTCCTGTTATGCCATCAATATTTTGCATTATTATTATTTTTAAATATTAACGATCCTCTGACCAGAGGGGAAACTCCCAAGAATGCCAGGATTCATACATAGCCACAGTGTGCCATTTGTAAACTCTGCTAAAGTAACATGGAGTTAGAGGGTATATCAAATCTTGGTTGGGAAGTCAGATCTACCAGTTTCTGAATATTTGGATAACCAGCAAAAAAGCCAAAATTTGCCCACTTCCATTTTTTCCAAAGATCATGAGTCTCTAGTTAGATCTGTGTCCCATGCCTGTAAGTGAACAAGAATATTCTTGTTATTTCTTATGTGAAACTGTTTACAAGAGAAATAATGCTAACAGAGTATTTTCAGATTTCCACCCTAATGTAAATATAATTCTAAAACTGTACCTGTTGTCAACAGTTGCTACTATTACCAAAACCCAAAAGTTACAGTTGCTTTCTACTTGTAAGGAAAAATTTTCACCAGTCTGCAGAACACTGCTATAGGGCATGATCATGCAATCACATTCAGTACATTTATTTGAAGTCCAAATATATCACTTGACTAAATGTGTCTAGATAAATGGATTATGACAGCACTTTCAACCCAGATTTTGCAAGTAATTGAAGAGGAGAAAGTAGATAAATTAGGCAGATATGAACATATACCCATAGTTATAGGTGGAATTTTTCAGCAGTTACTTTTGAAGAAGATAAATATGACAGAGACTTAGAAAAAAAGACATGGTTCTTTGCATGTGCCATGTTTGAAGAAAGTTGAGTAGGAGGATTTATTCCATTTACACTTATTTCTTATTTTCTATTTTATCATTCAAGACTTCCCTTTTTAGACACAAAAATGGTATGTAATTTGACTAAAAGTTCTAGATCTCTATTACAGCAATATTTCTATCCAGCTTTCCAATATTTCTTTACAATGGCCCACAACTATGTAACAGACAGAAAAGGAAATACATTTCTTTGGTTAAGAAAATACCTTAATTAGTCTTCATTTACTACATTACCTCATACCCCTCTTTTTTTTTTTGTGTGTGAAAATAGACCTAGAGCTACTAAACAATAAGATTTGGTTAAAAGTAATGGTGACTATATTTCTGCTGACAGACTACAAGTTGAAGTGCAGAGTAGCATCAAATGGGAAAAATTAACTGATTTTGGAACAAAAAGCATTGCAAATAAAGGAAAGTGACAAAATACTAAGCAAGTGCGCTTTAAGTTTCATTTAATGATGAAATAGTTTTAACAGAAGACTAAATATAAATGTTTTATGATCACAATTTGTTGTCTGTCTTCAGAAATTCTTCCAAGAGAATCACTCATGTACATTATATAGAATCAGAAATAGGTAAACAGTGCATATGCACACATATGACTAAAAGCCTTCCCTGCCTGCACAGTGATATACAACCCCCATGTTCCTCCCCATCAATCCCTCAAACAGAGTATTCTCCTATTGAAAGAACTGTGAAAGGTTTGATTGAGGATATTTTTGCGTATTGAGGTCATGGCAACTTGGACATGAGAGTTTTATTTAAAAGAAGCTAAAGTGGATGAAGGAGATAGGCAGGTGGAGAATGCAAAGAAGCAAAAAGAAAGTGGAGAGAAAAAGCAGAATGAAACAAAAGCGAAAAAAGGAGAAAATAAAATGGAAAAATATTGAAAGAGAGAACAGTGGAAAGGGAAAAGATATTTCTGATACAATAAATGTAATAATCTAGAACACGGATACCAAAGACAAGAATCAACAGAGTTGTACATGGCAGGAGAGAGACTTGCTACAATTTTCTAGAAAGAAACTCTTTGGTCCCTCCCTCTCACCACCATAAAACAGGCTCAGTTCAGCATAGCCAGATGTTAAAGAGTCAGAAAACCAGTACTACAGTTTCAGTGATACTCAAAGACATTTTCATTATATAAAATCTGCTAACTAAAGCATGTAATGGAAGGTTTATATCAGCATTTGCCTTTACAAGGACAGAATTAATGTATTTACATCCAGTGTAATAGCAGCTTTACAGGACTTATCCCTATAGTTTCTACTTTAGGGTTGGATTATATAGGACAACTGAGAATTAGACTTCAAGTACAACAGAATTCAGCTTTGTCACCATCAGGATAAAATTCCTCATGCACCAAATAACTTACTGAGATCTATCATTCAGTATTATCACAGACCTTCACATTTATTGAAATTTTATTATGTGAAAGAACCAGAAAAAGTAGGAAAGCATAATAATGATTAAACTTGGGATGTTTGCATTTCAAACCTTGGAACCAAGGAGTGTGAGAAAAGAAATTAATTTCAATCTTTGCTCCCTTTAAGATCAGTTTACAGCATTAATTTTATAGATGTACTATGTATCATAAGATGTAGGTGTACACTGACAACTGATAATTTTGTGAAGCTAACTGGGTAGGCATATTAATAATTTTTCGGTGCTTTTGAATGGGACAGATATAAATGTGAAAGATTATAATTTACGTAACTGCCGGTAACATTTATCATCTCAAACTAATTTATCAAAATCACTCAGAAATGTTTTGCTCTCCTCCGCCTCTACTTTCTCTATATTTAGTATTTTCTCGCAAAGGAGGGCTTTATGAGCAAAAAAAAGTGAGCAAAAAAACTATCCCTAAGAAGTCTGTAAATACTGATTGTTGTCTTCATTGGCTGACTCTTACTTTCAATTTTTTTCTTCCTTCTGTGTTGGGATTTTTGTTTTGTTTTCATTTTTTTGCCCAGAGAGGTATTCCTGAACTGCAGCCACCATAGCTTTGTCTTTTCTTCTGATAAATATGCACAGACAGTTTTGAGTCCTGTGAACTTTTTTATTATTATTAAGTTTGTCAATTGTCAGCATTTGTATTTCATTCCAATGATGAATGGAGGCATTAGATTTCAGCATTAAAATGTAGTTAGGACTGTAATGAGCATCATTAGGAAGCATAATGGGAATCGGCACTGGATCTCATTTTAGCTTTTTTTTTTTCCTTACTTTATTTGCTTTATTTATTTATCTTCTTTTCTTGCTAACAGGCAGGTGAAAACTCTACAGTGCTTATTTATATGTCTTTAAACAGACAGCCATATCTTCTTATCCAAGACTCTTGATTCTTTGAAATACTGTCCTGTTTTTTTTAAGTCAGAGCTAGAAAGTCCTTGTAAAAAAGCATCACCATAATCCATTCCAACACACATACTTCGATTCTAAATTCTGCTTTGTAGCTCAACTGTATGTCCTTACTAAATATAATTTTTAAATGAGTATGAGCCATCCTTGCACATAAATCTGAATAGATTCAATTACTTTTTACAGAAATGAATAGCTTAATACTGAGGTGGCCCTATAGCAATGAATTCAAAAAATGAAAGGTAATCCGTATTCCAGCTGAGTGACTGGCACATATTTTTATTTTCAAAACTTTGCAAAACATTTGCTATACCCCAACTCAGGCTGCTGTACAATACAATACTAACAACTAACCAACTGACCCCTCAGGGAATCCTTCTAATTAGTGAATGTGAGATTCGGTTCTTTATAGATTAAATATAGATTAAAATCTGTGGTCTGCAGTTCAATTTGAAATGGTATTGATTTCTTGCTCAAGCATTTTAATTTCTACTAAGACATACTTTTATAAAGAAAAATTGTTTCTGCAATAAGACTACACTCAAAGTAGTTACTTTTTCAACTTCTTTGTGCAGATCGTAGACTAAATCAGTTAAACACATCATTGGATACTTTGTCATTGAAAAGAACAAAAATAACACTGCGGACCCACAAGAAAAGCAAAACAGAGATCATTACCGATCAGTATGTAAGTCAAAGCAGTTTGCAGTTTCTAACACAGTGTAAATGGGGTGTGGTACCCAGATGAAGATCACTGTTTATGTAATCCCAACTGTCTAGGAAGTAGAAACCTGTAAAAAGCAAGGCTAGAATGCAAAAAGAATCCTAGAAGGGCCTTCGGACTGAATCTGGACAATCCACCTAAGAATTTCTTTGCACTTATGATGTAAATGGAAAAAAGAAATCAGCATCTGCCTAAATGCTGAATAAAAGATACATATTGCTGGAAATATATTGCTATGGGTGACAAGATCACTCTACCTATACTTGGTCTGTACAGAAGCATCTCCATGAAGGTTAACAACCTGATTTTAGAAACATGAAACTTGACAAAACATCAAGAATGGAAACCAGAGTTTGAAACTTGTAATTATACCATGGGGCTTGTGTAATCATAAATGTATTTCTGCAACTGGGTCCTGACACGATCTGTGGTCAGAAAATACTTAGAGGAAAAGCAAAGGCAAAAGAAAAACAGTGAAAACTAAGCCTGTTCCCAGAAACCATTATGGATAAACACAAATCTGTTTTGGTTTTTTCCCCTATCCCATCATTCCTTGTCTGTCTACTAGTATACTTCCTTCTGTGTGTGATGTCTAACCTTCTGTCCTAACTCATACATCTATTTTGCATTACTAAGGCTTCTTTCCATGCTAGCAACACATTCATACAAATACAGGCACAATTCTATCATGAAAAAATAAAAAGAACAAATTGTGAAATGAACAGATTAAATGAACTTGATGATTTATTAAGCAGAAGTACACTCACTCCCAGCCACTTCATTCTGAGCCATCAAGATCATCTACCATTTGGCTGGCCCTGTGACTCCTGAGTGACACTACTCACATGTCTCATAACCATTCTCCATTCCAGAATTACATCTTTCTGGCTTAAATTATAATTGTATAATGGGAGGGGTTTGTCCCAAAACTGCTTACTGTTTCATTTAGAATTCTGTTCCTTTGGAAATCCAAACTAATTCCCCATTTTCAGGCTTGCTGATGGTTTCTTGTATACAAACCGTAGTGAAATGAAATATGGCGTGTGGATATCCATTCTCACTTTTGCCAGAAATGAAATATGGCGTGTGGATATCCATTTTCACTTTTGCCGTAGACAAAGTGACTATGGTTAGCTCACAGCACACAAAATCAAGTCTGTTAGGAACTTTATTCTCTTCTGTAATCTTGTAGAGTTGGTGAAAATGTTCATACTCAGCAACTGCAAAATCTAAGTCATCATGAGATATGCAATCTTTATATGGGTAAACTAAACAGCAACTGAGAGATATAGTAAAGTGTTTCTAAAATTGGAAATCTGAGGGTAAGAGAGTGATGAATTTGTCTTCTTTAGTAAACGATCCATCATGGTAACACTGTTGAAGCAACTTTCCTTAGTTTTGTGAATTACACTCCATTTATTTCCATTTGTGGTTCCATAACAAAGACAGATTACTAAAAATATTGGACTTTCTTCCATATGCATAGCTTCAATTTTACCCTTTCATGCACATTAAATGCCCCGTCGGGAGTCTGGGAAAGGCATGGATAAGAGAAAAGAAATGTTAATTAAGTCTGCTGTGTGACATGGGGTCATGGCCTTGATCTTCTCCACACCATCTGTCAGATCCTAGCTAATGCTGTAGGGAAAACTCATAAGGAATGAGTCAGCTAGAGAGAGTTCACCTCTCTCTTGCATACGGTTTTACATCTATATGGTGCAAAGTGCTTTATAAAGGAGATTTGTATCATTTTCCTTTTAAAGGTTCCTGGTGTGGTTGCCATCCGTGACATTTCACAAGGTATAACAGCTTCTCATTTTATAATCTGACTCTATGTTACATTTCACAAAAGAAGAATCTTGTTTACTTTTATGTTCCTATTTATCTAAGTTAAAACAGAAAAGCATTTTTGCTTAAAGGCAAAGCAATCCTTTCTTAAGGCTATTTTAAAGCAGCAGACCTATGTTCTGCACAGGCACATTACATTTTAATTTGGAAACAGACTTTTTAGCTCAAAAATATTATCTTATAAATGGAAGAATAGTTCAAACTTAAAAAATAGTTCTAGATGTCTTAACTCCCTCATCCCTGCACCATCCATTTTCACTGTCATATATGTTCTTGTCCCAATTAGATGTAGGAGTTTGAGAGGGGAAGCAGGGGGCAGGAAAGGGCCATTTTACTTCTACAAATTTTATCTCTCCTTAACACTCATTCTTCTTTCTGGCTGTCCTGAGAACCCACTTTTAAAATGAAAATCAAAAGCACGGTTCAAAAATAATAATTTTAAAAATTATATTTCAGATTCAATATAGTTTTAGGCTAGCTTTAGGTGTTATAATTAGAGTGATTTCGCATTGAATGGGATTCTAACTAGAAGGATTAAAAGCATGTTCCCCCCTTAAAAAAAAATATTAATGCACTGCTAAACTAGCACATTTAGAAACAGCAGCAAAAGAATTTTAAGCATTGTAAGTTTAAAATTGAGCCTGCTAATCTTTAGACTACAATTGGTATTTGCCTGTCACTGACTGACTTTGGTCTTTATTTTATCAGAGTTTACCAGCTATGCATAATTCTATTTTCCAGGAGACTGACCAACATTAGTCCACTGCACCCATCGTCGAGTGCCTTCCATTTCTTAGCAGAACAGCGGGCAACAGTTCTTGTTACAGTGGTTTCATTTCCTGCCTCTCTTCCTTGTGGTGGTTTAGATTTCTCTAAACACACACTTTGTCATCACAATCTTTAGATGATATCAGCCAGCGAAGAAAACATTCCACTGCTGTTATTTTTTATGTGCATATGCCTAGCACTTTTATGGACACGTTGCCAAATATTGTATGCTGTGTTTTTTAGGATGCGATCAGAAAGAGCATCCAAGTGTTGTATTTGTATGTGAAATAATCCAGATATATATGCTTTAAGGAAGAATTCTCCTGCTAAATTAAATTTTGGAAAAGACAGTATTTCAGGACAAAAAAAAACCACACAAACTTGATCACACCATGGGACTTACCCTTTAGTTCTTAATATGAAAGAAATCCCTACTGAGCAGCCCCACTGACTTAAAATAAGGAGAATACTCCCAGGATTTACAGTTGTTGGATCAAGCCACCACATGCGTTGCTTTTGCAGTTTTTTCTCCATAAGGAGGTTTTATTTTCTCTTCCTTCTTCCTTCAGAGCAGCTTAACCCCACAGTGAAGTCAAAATCTTTTTACTTATGTGATGCCACAGCAAAAATCTGTGCTGCTATGGAAATGAATTTGATACCACAAATCCAGCAGTGCAACTTCATTGTAGGGATCAAGTATGAAAGGGAGATTGGCTGAGAACAAGCAAGCTTTTAATCTCTCCCACAATTATCAAGTGCAGCGAGACAAATTATGAAGAACAAATGAAGGGTGAATATTTTAATTATTCAGTCTGCCATGTTTCAGAGTTTTCTCCTGTATACTTAAGTCCATCATTACTGTTCTGTTTAGTTAGTAAGCATATATAAATTATATACTACACAAAAGTCCAAGTCTTAAGCATTCTTACAGGTGACAATTATGAATTGCAAAGGTCACAAAGGAGAACTCCACATCCACTACTTTCTTTCTTCTTCTTATTTGCATTCTAAGGAAATTTTCTCATTGGTGAAACTGGTAGAAAGGACAGAACCCCCGACATAAATTAGATATTTGAGGGACACTCATTTATCAAAAGAAAAAGATTATGCTTTATCTGCAAATCAAAATTGTTAGTCACTACTACTTAGATTATATGTGAGTGCAATATCTTTCCACTCTAAAACAAACAAACAAAAAACCCCAAAAAACTCAAGGGCATGGAATTACATTTTTGCTCAAAGACAGTAATTTTCAAAGTATAGACAAATGTCAAATTAGGCTATTCATTAAAATAAAAAATAAACTAAATTTATTTTCCACCTGTAAGAAATCTCTATTCTCTAACCGAGAATACCCTACAAACACAGCTAAAATGATACTAAACAATTTTGAAGAGGTATAGGGAAAAGGACAGCATATACAAGTAAAAAACCCCAAACGATGGCAAGTACATAATATGGCATTATGCTGACTGTATTATTAATAAAATCAGCAGTATAAGAGAAAGCATGGTCTAATTAGTAGTGATTTGTCTGTGATTAAGGACAGTTGTAAAATGGTTGGTCTGGGGAAGAGTCCACTAATTTTTCTGGGGATGATGACACTGGATAACTATGCCACACGTGATCCTGTTCACTTAAAACAGTTCGGTCAAGGCAATAGAGCGCTGTACAGACCATTTATCCTTCTAGGAAACAGTATGTCTTCTCTTTGGTTTCCTTTCTTATTTCTTCTCTGTCTCATTTTAGACCTGAAACTCTTTGTAGCCGGAAGAGCCTTTTCTAAGTATTTGTCCATTTATGTATCCTAGCAGATATCAATTTTGATGACATCTTTTAGGTATCTCTAACTGACAAACAATAACTAAACTACCCATAGCAATAAAAAAATAAAAGACAACATTGAATAATCAACTTCAGCACACAGACCAAAAAATGAGCTGTATAAAAGCATGTTAAAAAAGGCCTGAAAAACATCTAATCCCCAAGGGAAGATAAAAAAAGTTTGAATGACTTCTCCGACAGCTGAAATTAAACAAAAATAAAATATAATAAAACCTCTCGGTCCCACTATAAGGATAATTCCCTTCCCTTGGCTTATAAGCATAAGACAAATTCTGCTCTAGTGACAACAGTGACCCGTCTGGCTGAAGTTACCTTAAGGAACAAGAGAAAGCCAATGGACCTGATGGACAAGAAACTGTTTGCAGCAAGCGGATGCTGCTTCTTCAGTCAAGCTTTTATTGATCATATCTGAAACATTTCAGTTGTTTGACCCAGCTCAAGACTTGGAAACCAACTTTAGATGAGAAAATAGATAATTTTGTTCTACATTATAGACCTATGTTTATTAATCATACAAAGGTCCAAAACACAAATTCTACAACTGAACTAAGCACATGTGATTTTATCTTCTTTTAATCTTTCAATATACATCCCCAGAGATCAGTGAAAACTACAGACTTAGGATCTGTTTTGTTCAAGTATCCCAGTGACAGGTCCTGCATCCATTGCAGGAGCTACCATTGCATTGTCAGACTGCAGATGGTCATCCTGCAGAGAGGAGGACATCATTTCTTATCCTGGGGGTGAGAATGGAATTATCACATAAGGTTGTATTTTAAGGTCTAGTCTGGATTTATCTTTATTCCTTCTCTCATTCTTTTGTTATTGCTTCCTTCTTTACCCATCTTCACTTCTAATAAACTAATGATTATATTATTCAACACAAATGCGTTGGTAATGTGTAATGGCAATAAGAGAACTAGTTTTGAGCCAAAATCTGAAATAACTATCTTAATTCAAATTACAATGTGGTTGCATACATGTGAGTAACATTGCTTCATCCCCAAACTCAAAAGCGTAAAAATTCAGTCATTTACATCTTCAGGTGACATCCAGTGTATCAGAGATGCAAAATGACAAATTAAAGAAAATAACCACCACGTGCATACCAATACAAAACCTAGTTAGAGGGGAAAGAGACAGAAATCTCCTATATGCTGCTTGGAAGAAAAAGGAGGAACTGGAAGTTCCCAGTTAATTATACAATGTTCACTACCTGCTTTGCAGGAGCACAGTAAACACAATTAGTTCTGAGCATGATATGTGAACTAAAAAAGCAGAACTGACAATAGCCTAAAACAGAGCCTTTGCTTGCCTTCCTTCAGTGACAGCACCAAGCACCCTGATGTCAGCTCTACGCAGAGAAATCGTGTCAGCTGCATTCTCTGATGACCACTATTTCCCCAACCAAGAGACATTCCAATTTCTTCCTGTACTAAACTTCAGCCTCCCAAAGCTACAGCTGCCAAATTACAGGCTCCCTTCCACATTATGAATCTGTTCCCTTAGGAAAGATGGTATTTTCTTATTTCACTTTTGACCTTTTCCTGTTACTGGTAAGAGAGGATGATAATTGACCCTATTGTAGAAGAAGAGAGGTTGGTAGGAAATGGAAGCATTATGGAATACATAAAAATTACTCCTCTATAATCCCCATACTTTTTTTTAAGGAAAAAAGAAACTCTTTTCATCCAAACCCACTAAAGAGAAAGAAAATAAAAATGTTCTTTTTCCTTTAACTAAAAACTGTAGCTCTTATTTATTCTGCTACGCTATACTAGGGACTGCAATGCAATAATAAAAGTTAGCATGTCTATAAATTATCCGCTCTTTTGAAATACTTTTCTCCACATCTGAATCAGTCAGAGCTCAGTATTTTTTTTTTTTTCTGGCAGAGTATCCTTGCTAATACTTGAGTTTATTTGCATGGAAGGTAAGATGTCAGTTATGACGTGATTGAAACAAAAGATTCTTGAATTTCTGTCTGTCGTGGATTTACTATTGGAACCTGCAACTCCACCTAATCTCCTGGCAAAGGACAAGCAGATAAAAGGAGGAAAATGTTTAACCGCTTCTGGTCTAGAGTTCATGCATAATTTAAACTTCTTGCTTAGACATCAAAGTTGTCTTGTTGGGTTGGTTTTTTTCCAACTTTGTGATGGGTCCTAATTCTGAAGCCCCTACACCTTCACAGTTCTTCCACTCCCACAACATGGATTCTAGTGTTCCTGTCAATGAGCTTCACCTTGTGTAAGTGCCGGGCAATGGTAATTGATGTGAATGGAGCTATTCCTTATTTATCCCAGTGAAAGTAAGCAAAAGAAAACACGCTCTGTAGTGTACATTTTTCATACATTCCAGCTCACTGTGCAGCGGAAAATGAATGTTTCTTGACTGTTAACTATAATTTAAGACTGGAAGTTGTGACTTTTCAAGTCGTAAGTGTGAAAAAGCTTTCACTTTAAGGGTACTCATGTGCATAAGCTTTGGCATAAAATATTTTGTTTTGTAAGCATAAGTTAAAATTACCCCAGTTTGAAGCAAAAGCCATTACAGATTGAATTAACGTTTAATTCCAGCATCTGACTGAAGTAGCTGGCTGAAAGAATACTAGTAGGAGTAGATCACAAATTTTAACAGTATACTGAAAGCACTGCAGTGCTTTTTAGATTGATCTGAAAGAGCAGATTGGAACACGATGTTCAGCTTCCCACTGAATTCCTATCCAGGTAATTATTCGGCAGACAGGCTGGGAGCTGCCTTTAGGCTGCTGAGGACAAGCTATGTGGCAACACATATCACTGCCCTAATCCATCAGGTTCAGTGGGTCACAGGTGCTGGAGACAAACACTAGCCATGCTGGGGCCATGCCCAGAGGCTTGCAGTGAGGCACGTGGCAGTTCTAGGGGGTTAATAGAAATATAACCTATATAGCCAAAGTTAGGGCTACCACACTGATTTGGCCCATTTCACACACCTACATTTAAGCTACACTTAACGACAGAGTGATTTCCACACACAACAGCACACTTAGGACTGTGCCAAGACATGCCATGTGTGTCTGTGTACTTAAAAAGATTCCATATTGGAGGGGTCTGACTTGGATCAATCTGAACCAGCATAATTCTCATTTAAAGTATGACTGCTATTTATTTCATACCCATGCAAACTATACAAATTGAGAATACAGTTTCTTTTAAGGCCTTATTTTACTGATGGAATAGCCTAACCTCTAAACAAGAAGCCTCAAACTTTTTACTCCCTTTCAGTTTTGTTTTCTCTTTTTCATCAGGAAGATAACAGAAATCTAACAAATACAAAAAGTTATATCCCTGATCTTTTTCTTCACAGTTTGCATTATTACAGGCAAAAATCAAATGTTAGTTTATTG
This sequence comes from Aptenodytes forsteri, assembly GCF_000699145.1. Classification (NCBI taxonomy): domain Eukaryota; kingdom Metazoa; phylum Chordata; class Aves; order Sphenisciformes; family Spheniscidae; genus Aptenodytes; species Aptenodytes forsteri. Next base: position 900,349 of record NW_008794447.1, on the reverse strand, counting down.
CACTCAACCTAATCTAAACCTACAAGCTAGGTTCTGGATAGAAAAGGCTGCTGAAACGGAATGTAAAGGAAAAAAAAAAACCCTCTGTTTCATAAAGTCAGTTTTGGAAATAGGGATGGCTGTTAAATTTTCTTTCTTTCATTCCTTCCTAGCTTAGAATATTAAATTATATCTATATATTAAAAGGTGATATTTTCTTTGTTCCAGAGAGACTATAAACCA
>NW_008794447.1:890753-900089 GCF_000699145.1 Aptenodytes forsteri | reverse complement strand
TATATGTTAAAAGGTGATATTTTCTTTGTTCCAGAGAGACTATAAAACAGAGTTACACAGTGACAATCAATCTGAACTTTAGCAATGGAATTCTGCTGTTTCAGCTCGTTTCTGGCTGTGTCATTAGCAGGAAATAACTCCCCAAGCTTTACTTACACTTTAAAGATTTTTTTTTTTTTTAAAGTGCTTAAAACAAATATTTTCAAAGGTAATCAACAAACTTGAATTTCTTTTGCTTACACTTACTCATCTAAAAATATTGTTCCTAGAGTGTTCAGTGACAGAAATATTTTACACAGTACGCACCTCAGAGTCCTCCCTGGGATGCAGTCATACCATGCAGATTTGCATTTTAGTGTTTTTTTCACCTCGACCACTTACAAGCTGACAATCCATGAGCTAAAAATCACCCAGTTCATGGAAACAGGCATGTTTGACTTTTCTACATCAATCTGCATCCACTCTGGTAAGTTAGAGCTCTTGAATTTATTATGCTACTCAGTTGAGGAAAGCATTGAGACAATCGCAATACTGCCACAAGGGTGTCCGGATAAACTCACTTCATCTCATATATCAACACAGGGTAACATCAAAAGTTGTGATATTAGATGTATTCTTTAGAAATCAAGAGAACGTAACACTAAACTAAAGTATATAACTTAGGCTGTATTCACATAGGATTTTGAGCTAAATCTAAGTTTATTCTGATAACAAACACAGCATGACATTGAGTCCACATTAGAAAACACTGATGAGAGGTAAAATATGTTAGGGTATTAGTCTAAGTGATTTGGTCTGTTTGGAGGTCAGGAAACTTTTGATCAGTTTCTGATCCACTCAGTATAAAAAGAGGCTGCAAAACACTGTAACAATAGCTTCTGCACTAACTCCATAATTTGCTTGAGCTGTATGTAGAACAGCTGCTAAAAATATGCAGTCTTTATGAAAAGATTATAATAGAGATTATTTATTTCAATGGTTACTTTCTTGACCTAAATGTAAGGTTTTATTCTAGACTGTTTATGCATCTATCAGAAAAAGAAGGGACACTACTTCATTTTTAACTTTAAGTCTTTCTTTCTTCCTTTGCATTAAGTGCAAGGCACCTTAAAACAGTTAATTTTCTGTAGATTTGAATCCTAGTTTATCTTCTGGAAACATATCGTCATGCCCAAAGATCAGCATTTTTCAATGAGCTCAATGGACCAAATTATGTCTATAGCAAAGGAAACTAATTTGCTTTTTTTCTCCCCTCTTGGATGGATACTCGCCTGTGATTATTAATAAAGCATTTGCTCTCACTCAAGAAGTTTCTTTTTCCTTGTCTTTGGGTTGTAGGTGCATAGGGGTTACATACTGAGAAGCAGAAATGCAATACCAGAAACTATCGTGCAGTTATTTTTTTATTTGCCTACAAGCAGCAATTGTCATTTATCTTGCTGAATATGTTTGCACATAAATCGAAGAGGATGGAAGATATTTTGAAACTCTAGACCTTCTTGCTGTATGCCCATATACAGAATGATGTCTTTAAAACGTGTAGGTAGGAAAGATTAAATAGAAGAAAATATAGGGAGAAAGAAGAAAACGTGCCCAATTCCTTCCATGGAGAGTTTGGAGTTGGTGAGGGTCAACACTGCATATCAGAATTTCTCCCTTACTTATTTTCATTCATCTTAATATCTCTTTTAAGAGGTTTCATCTCATTAGCCAAAGATAAAAAAAATTGAAAGAGCCCTTCTTACCCTTGTTTTTCCATATGAAGGAGGGAATTGAACAATTTTCCTATTATTTCATTACCATTTCTCCCACAAGTATATGAGTAGGAGGAAACATTAAGACTCGGTGAGAAGTAAGATGCATTCGGTTCGCCTGCATGAAGGCTAAGATCCAAAGGGTCACGGGAGTCCACTGCGTCTCCTCTTGATCTACCAACCAACTCCACCACTCTCAGGAAAACTTTCATGTACTTCGAAAGGTTCTGTAACAGCCTTCCCCAGTCTCCCTGACCTTACCGAGTTTGGCTTAATGAATGCAGCCCTAGAGGGATACATATGCACACACAGTCACTGTTTGCTCTCCCATGTTCCCTAATTTCCTTTATACTTGGGTATATGTCACCACACCAACTCCAGCCTCTTCGCTATGTATGCCTCTGAGTCTGCTGATCTCTAATATTAAAAGCCACAATCAGAAAATCAGGAAAGAATAGAATTCATCCCTTAGAGAATATTGTTGGAGCCCAGCAGCTACAAGAAACTCTCCACTTTGCTGAGGAAGACCCAGCACATTTCACTTGCAACTTCGAAGTCACATCAGAATTTCTTCTCATTTTATCACATCAAGTCAGAACTAGTTTTTGTCAAGCTAGGGCAAAAGTGTAATCAGGCCAGTATGTGTCAAGTTATGTAAAGACAAAATGAGTAGTAAATCAAATACAATGGGAAGCTGGCCTTCAAGGTTTTCTTTTTATTGGAAGCATGCCCCTTTGGAGTTGTCTGCGGATGTGAACTCCCTATGAATAAATCTGAAATTATTGTAACTGACATTTCTAATGACTGGTGATCTAGCCACTAAACATCTAAATCTTTTATTATGTATCTAGGGCTTCATTTTTAAACAGAGATACAACTCGTGTGCTTATATTTCGCATGGGAATTTAGGCCCTAATCCAAAGCCTGAAGTCAGCATAAATTTAACAGAAAGATGCCACTCGCTTCCAGTGTAATTTTGAACAGACCAGGACTGTGCCTGCTTTTATGTATTTGCAAGTAAGCACTAACAGCCATCCAAGACAATTATCTGTATCTGCATACCCTGTGTGCGCCCATACACACACGAACAATTGCAACAAGCATGAACCCAAATTTAAATTAGGATACGGACCTGTAAGTTGAAACAAAGGAAGTGGCAGCTACTACTAGAATTTGAAATAAGTTATCTAGAAACTTTGAAAATATTACTATATTTCTCTTTCCAAGTAAAATCACAGTAAGAAACGCCACGCTATTTATTCATTTTATTATATAAGGGAACAGATGTGTCATAATGACCTGTTATGTCAATGACATAATGACCTGTCAATGACATAACAGGTCAAGGCACTCAAAGCTGCTAACATAACTCTGGCATTTCCACAGAAAGCATGGGTCATGATTTCAGGCTTTGCTAACGATCAGCATTACAGATCTGTTAGAACAGTCAGTTGTTAAAGAGAGAAAGAAATGAAGGCAAGGCATTGCACAGATCTAGTCTGAAGTTGGACTTGGTTTTAACAATGACCTTACTCCTTTCCCATCGTTCCTACTGTCTTCTCCTGCTACTTCCTCTTTTCAAGTGTGTTTATGTTGGCATTAACTACCCTTTATGGCTACTTGGTTAGAGTGACCTAAAACATCCTTTAGAGGAAAACAAGACAGAGGGATTAAAAAGAGCAGAAAGAGCAGGTAGGACAGCAAAGGTTGGGGGTTTTTTCCCCTCCCAGTATTGATTTTTAGCAACCTGGCTACTGGAAAAAGATGGTAAACTGGCAAAAGTACTACAGTGTTTTTCTTTTTGGTGTGTATTGTATTACTTGCTATTGCTGCCAATATTAAGATCTTGATTTTTGCAGGTACTTAAGGTAGGAAACAAAGACAAAGCAGACAAAGTTCCAAATGAACTAAACACCATGTGAAACCTGAGAATTAAAGATGTCTGAAGTAGGGCTGATTATTATTGCTGGATTTTTCCAATTCCCAAGAAAGAAATTACAAAACACAGCTGGGAGTTGACAATGGTAATCTATTGGGATGAGAAGTTCCCTGGAAGATGTGGAAGAAAATTCAGCGGAGATCCACGCTCAAATTTCCAGTGGTTTTACCCCATTTCTGTTGCTGAATTTCATCTATTACTCTAATCCTAATGGATCTAGCCCTTTATAATGTCTCTATAAGGGAGGAGGATTGTCTTGTAGGATCAAGTTCTCATGCAGAAGAACCACAGAACTACCATGCTTAAACTGGGCAGCTGTGAAGCATTTTTCTTCCTCCCAAGATTTTAGAATAGGAGGGAATATGTGAGCCTTTGGTATTTCCTAAAAACCAATGAAATAAACACCCTGATATTTTAAGCCACCTAGTATTTCCTTGCCAACATATACCTCAGATTAGGCTGTGTTTTTATTTTGTTTTAGCATTTCTCTTAAGAGGAAGCAGGTCTTCTGAAGCAAAGCAATTACTGTAACCTGAAGCTCATTCTACAAGGATCATTTCATAATTATCAGGATGCTTTAATAAAGTCAATATTCTTTTCTTCTATATACTATTGTACATTAAGAAAAGTAAGAAATATTTATGCATCTTAATCCAAATTCTCATTTTCGCAGTATTAATCCAAAGGATTGGGTTTTTTTCAGTAGAACAATATGCAACATTTAAGGGTTAGGATAATGGAAAAAGCTGACATTTTAGTAGTTTCACTCTTAATTGCTCTTTTTCAGGCGTTCATTTTCATTGTTCGCTGTATTACTAACTAGAACCAGTTCAAGTCAGTCCTCTAGCATTAGGCCACCTAAACACTGGTTTCTTGCTGTTTTCCACAATGACTTTTAAATTGTCCCAAGATTCCATTAAATGAAGTAGTCATTCCTTTCTTTTAGTTTTTATCAATTGCTTCCCACTTGTCAGCACTGTCTGCCAAGTAAACATTGCTGCTTAAATTTACAAGTTATTCCAAATCATACGTTTTGGTAGCACGCACTGTACAAAAAAGGTCAACTTTACAGTTTTATACATGTGATCTATAAATAACTTTCACAAAAATTATTTACATCAAAAATGAGTCACCAAGCCACATGTCTGGTTGATAGTTTCTAGGTCTCTATCTTTAGCAGTCTAAGTAGCCTGTTTTTCAGAAGTACAGGATCAACGCTATATGCGCTCTGTCTTTCTAGGAAAGGAAAAACGGAAGCCAGCCAGAACTGTTATATGTCTGTTTCTAGACTAGTAAAAAAGAAGATACAAACAAAACCTTAAAGAAACTTATACGTTTAATCTTATTAATGGCGTCCTCCTTAGCTGTGCTTAATCATGGATATGAGTGACACTTATCTGTGCTTAATCACGGCTAACACTTAATTTCAGTATGATTGAGAAAGTAATATGCTCAAAAAGCAAAGCTGAACCATGGGCCTGCACTTGGACTGCACCAGACTCCACAACCAGTGTAAGAGGTCAGAAGACTCCTGCGCTGCCCACTTAACCCTCACAGAAGAAAGGTAACTCCTGCGAACAGGAGAGCTAGGTTTCCCAGAAAGGGCTCGGGCTGAGAGCCATGACATGAAAGCTAACATGCCTTTTGTCACTTTTTCAGAATGACACCAAGATGGTGGATCTCAAAGCAGCTTAAAGGAGTAGCACTACCCAGGGAAGACATGCAAGTTGAAGATCTCATACATCACAGATCATTTTCCTCAAATACCCAAGTTGCCCTTAATCTCCCTTTTCTCATTCTTCTACAGTCATTGATAAAAATTACTACAGGCATTCAATATCATGATCTTTTCTAAATACTCTTGAGGCAGGACACGAGCAACAGCAGGTGAGGAAAACATCCTATTCCAAGTCAAATCTTAGTACTAGGCTTTATATCGCATTGCACTGTACCTTTGTGGAGTTTGAGAAGTGGCCAAGGTTGCCTGCTACTTGAGCAGCTCAGAACCTCCACATCCCTAATTAGTTGTGGATAGGAGAAGCAGAAATTCACCTTCTATGAGCTTAGGTAAGATTTATAAAGGCAGGGAAAGCACTAGATCAGCACCCTAAAAACTGCACAAGTGACAAACTTTATAATACCAAGAAAAAGCACAATTATTTCTAATTTCACAGTGCAAACATCTAGTAGAGAATGTTGTGCTGAAATCTAACACCACCCTTTCCATTCACACTTTGATTTGGTTACAAAAGAGGATAAACCTCTTTGAACATCCAGCCATAATACAATCATGCCATTTATTATTTTTACTGCCTTTTTTTAAATCATGGGAACATCAGCATTGTTTGCTATTTTCCTGATTGTCACCATCAATAAAAATTAGCATTTAGGGCTCTGAGACTGATTGTACTTAGTTTGGGAATCAGTGTAGAAGGAGCTAGGGAATATCTAATATAAATTGATGATGCTTTTATTATGCATCTCATTAAAGAGATTGCACTGGTAAATAACATAAAGGTACAATATATGGATAGTTCATTAGAATCAAAACGTGAAGAACTACAAAAAAAATTAGGCAAAAAGATGAACTTTTTTTGGTAATACCCAAGTCAAGCAAATACAACATAAATGGAACGTGCCCTTAACACATTTCCCAAATAAGCATCTAACATTCTTCAAGTACAGGACACGTCACATTGTAGACTTCCTTATTTCAAGTTTCTGCCAGAGGCAAAAAATATACATACAGAAAGATAGCATGGCAAAAGTATACAAGCATAATATAATTGGGCTAAATGTAGCTTTTCAGGATGAACGTCTAGAAATTAAATCTCTTCTAGAAGTTTCACATTGTATTTTTGAATCTGTAAAATAACAGTTGAGAGTTGTCATGTAAACTGCTGACAGTAAGGTTCTATTTTTTTTAACCACTCACTAAAGTAATTTGAAATTATCAGAAAAGAGCATTGTTAGCAGTATAAATCAATAAATTGAAGATGCTTATGGAAATAACTAATGATACAGTTAATCCTGAAATAAGAAGATGTACAATCACAAATCGAGTAAGAGGTTATCACCACCAGTAAACAGAACAAAACCCATGACAAAATAGCTAAGTAAATAGAGACTAAACAAAAGAAATGCCATAAAATGATTGTGATTAATGATGTCTGAAGTGTTCTGTAAGATCAGAATGTTGACATTTATCACCAGTGGTTTACAAAACCTAGTGGTTTCTTATAGATATGAAATATAACTGCAAGTTTACCAAAATTCAGAATTTAAGAACTGAACAAGCACCTAGATGGGAAAGGCAAATAACACTGCTTATATTGTTTATTCACCTTGGGTGAACCAGGAAACTTCCTGGAATGATGTGAAATCCAATTTGGTTTCATAAGCAAGAATACAGCTGGGCATTACAATCTTCCACACTTTCAAAACAAAAAACCCACCATAATTTGTAAACAAAGTTTAGCATAGTCCACAAACGGAGAGATACATGGGGTGTAGCCAAAAACTAAAGGTACGCTGATCTTATTTGAACCATTTAGAAGTGAAAAGACAGATAACCAGTGAGTAGCCTGTTGACTATGTGCATTACATCATTTGACACAACCTATTGTCATATTAGGCTTATGTAGGTAAACATAAAAGCCTTGAAAGAGCACTGATGAATAGACTATCAGCATTCTGCTGTTTCTTTTTGGCAGAGACTGTTGAAGTCTTTGGCATTTAGCAAATTTCAAGCAGACTCCACAATAACTGGATATGCAATAGTGAAAATTAGAAAATTGAGGCAGAGTGAATTGTATAATACGCATCTGGCTGCATGTGGATGAGTGGGCTGTCTGAACACCAGGTTATAAGACTGGATCTTAATGATCATAAACTCACTTTTGAGACAATAAAGAGGAAACGTGAAGTATATACTAACAGTATCAGAAAAGACAGGGAGGACCTCAAAGAATTCTAGTAAACTGAAAATTAGATGACTAACTAAACTGATAATACAGAGGCACAAGGTCAAGCTGAGCTATCTAGGCTAAGACGTCTTAAGCCTTAGCAGGGTTCTCGAGCAGCTCAGGGGGAAACAGGACAGCAAGGGTTTCCTTAACCAGCTACTAACAACAGAGACGACTTCTCATTTTGCGTTGAATATCAGAAGCCGTGGTACAGGATAGCAAAAGTTTACCCTTCATCTCTAAATGTGACACAAGGAGTGTATTGCTTCTCAGGGAAATGCCTCTTTGCAAAAGAAAAAATGTCACCCTTCCAGTGTCATCCTTTACTCTTGGCTACTGCAGCTTGCACAGTCCTCTACCTGAAGATAAAAATCTTGTCCTAATTTTCAGTAAGTCTGCCCAGAACCTTTACAGATTTCAACACCATCTGATCTATTAACTTATTTAAGAATCTATCAGCCATGACTAGCAATACTGGAATAATTATAAAGTGATTGCAGGTGTTGACTTCAAATTCTATGTGGTAAGTTACAATTTACCCTTACTCACAAACCTTTCTACACAGGCATTTGAAGCATGTTTTTGTGCAAAGAAAGTAAACAAAGATGAGTAATAAGAATGTGAAATATACCCCTCTAAGAACAAAGTTAAGTAAATTAAAATATTGACACTATACGTCCAATAAAGACTAGCAAGGACTACATTGGTTTAATTTAAATGCCAGCCATCAAACTAATTTTGTTCTAAAAAACATTGCAGCAAAATCCCCATCTCCAAATCCCAAACAAGTCAGATGCTCCCAAATTCTAAAAATTTCATTAACATAACCATATAATGTAATCTACTTGGAGACCTAATATCTGTGGCATTTATATGGCTTATTCTTGCCTTATTTTGAGTGACAGTAACTTTTGCCTTCAGCCACGCTCCATAATCACTTCAGCTCCCTGCAGGTTTGCAGCACTAGCGATCCTTTATCTTTTTTTTTTTTTCCCTTCCACATTTTCTTTAGTTGCTTGGCCTCTTCCCTACATTATCAGAGGCAAGATGGAAACACTTATCTTCAATAGAGATCCAAATTTACTTTTCTCTCCAAATACCATTCTCCAGAGCTAGTGCATTTAGAGTAACAAGAAAAGGGCTTGAAACAAAGTAGTAGGACATGCAAAAGCTCCCTAACCTGCTACCAGCTCGAGTCAGAATTACCACGGCACAGTAGTGAAGACACTGTAAGTAAATGGTACAACGGTCTATAAAACTTTCTCTGCTTCTAAGTTGCTCTTATTCAAGTGAATGAAAGCTGCTTCCACGAAGAGCAACATCATCACATGGAGACAAAACCATTTGCTGAACATATTAGAACAACATTTGCTTCAAAATATAGGCGTATCCATGGGAAGTAAATTCTTTTTCCTAAAATTAATGTCTGTACATTAATGGGGCCCTGGAACTTGAGGGCCTGGCAAATGAGGACGTAGACGAAGGTCCATCCAGGAGGTTGCCTAGGGTGAGGCAGTCAGCCCCACGCATTATGACTGCCTCTGCTAAGAAAAAAAGGAGGGTAATTGCCATAGGCGATTCCCTTCTAGAGAGCCCAATAGGCCGACCGGACCCATCCCACAGGGAAGCCTGCTGCCTCCCTGGGGCCCAGGTGCGAAACACCACACTGAAGATACCT
>NW_008794447.1:861254-887528 GCF_000699145.1 Aptenodytes forsteri | reverse complement strand
GTGTCTGTCTCTTCTCCCAGGTAACTAGTGATAGGACGAGAGGAAATGGCCTCAAGGCCAGGGAAGCAATGATTCTATGATTCTATGATTTCATGAATCACCAAAAAAATTAAAAAAATATATTTTCATGCACTTCAGAGATATTTAGGCACTATTTTAATCACTAAATATTTAGCAGAATTTTCCTTTCCCTGACCAAATGAATTCTGATTTGCTTTTCTGTATGGCAGAACTGTTGCAACAGGGGAGGTAAAAAGCATATCCAAATGTTTGCAAGTTGTAATTCACTCACAGAGGCAGGCACAGCAGACAGGTATTTCTGGAGATAGCTGCCTGGTTGTTAAAAGATTAGATGGAGCTATCACCGCCCATCTCCAACCTCTGCTTTTTCTAGATGCACTTGGAAAGACAAACCAAAGAATCTCACTCCACTCTATAAGTATCCAAACCCATCAGGTTTTTTGTAAGCATTTTCCAAGCACGCCAACCAAATATGGGCCCTAAGAGATATCGGGGCAAAAAAAGCTTGCTCAGTGGGGAGCCACAGGCACCCGCAGAGCAAGAAAGTGAAACAGGGGGGCCAGCAGTGAGTTTTAGCTGTTTTCCGAGTTAGGCTCACAAATTTTCCCCAATTCCACATAGAACCTGCTTTGGATACCTAAGTCTGTGGTGGCTCTTGTTCTAAATAGTTGAACTTATTTTAAAGTAAAGGTGGTTTGCTTATGAAAACCCTCAAGAAATTTAAAAACTTCTGGTTTTACTCTACCAAACTGTGCTTGTTAAAACCCTCCATTTATTAAAGATGCAGCATCCCTCACAATTGTGTGAAATCATGAGGGTTGCTTAATTAAATAGGGCCTCTAGCATGAAAGTCATCATCACTCACAGCTCTTGAGTGACTTAGTTCAAAACTCCCTGATCTCTGCCCATTCCTGAGTGGACAGGTGCCCACGTTACAAAAACTACCCTCACAGCATGAGCTCATCAGTGCCATCTCACCAGAGACAACAAACAGGCATTAACTGGGTCCCCCTACTGACTGTGCTGTCAGACTCAAAATTAGTACTTCTAGAGGAGTCTCAAGTAATATTAAAGGACTCCACAGAGCTTTGTATCTCACCTGCTATACATGTCCTGTGGGTAGGTAAGAGTTGTTCAGCATCTAGTGCATTCCCCATGGCAATTTTAAGTCTTTATTTGCTTTAGACATCACAACTTCTTACTTCTCAAGTTTACCTCAAACATTAAGATTCATTTTGAGATGCTTGCATATTTCAAAATTATGTTTAACAAGAAAGAGCATCAGGTGATATTTTTTACGGATTTTTAGCAGTTCTGTATAATGCAGCACAGCTGCATGAATGCTTTGGAAATAACATGCAAGACATACTGCCTTACTTCAGCTACTAAAATCTATAATCAACTGCAGACTCATGAAACCACAGTTTAAAGAGATTACACTGTTAAATCATATTTGTGCAAACGAAAAGGGAGCATTATCCCACTCTTAAAATTATTTCCAAATTCCATTTTTTATTCAAATTAAACTGGTACACTCCTATAATTTCTCAAACATCCATTTTACTCTTCTCTTAAAATTATTTCCAAATTCCATTTTTTATTCAAATTGGTACACTCCACTCCTATAATTTCTCAAACATCCATTCATCAAGGTATAATACTAGCCTATTAAACACAAACAATACCTTCTTACCTCACAAATCTGTGCTGTTATCTCACAAAACTGGCAAAAAAACGCATTTAATTGATTCTTTTACTGCTATAAAACTGTTGAGCCAACACAGCTGAAACAAATTCTATTCCATCTTCTGTATCATCATGAATACCAAGAGCTCCATGCAAGACCTGTGAGTTCAATGAGCATTTTGAAGACATAAACCAAAATGGTTGCACAGCTGCAACACAAGACTTATCTAACACAATCTTTGTCATCACTGATGATGCATAAAATGAAAATTACCCACCCTGATTCAAATTACTGTATTCTTGGCAGTTTTGAAATAAAACTCTCTTCATTTCATTGTAATCTGGGTGTACACATTCTGAAAATTTGAAGCAAAATTTGAAATAAAACTCTCTTCATTTCATTGTAATCTGGGTGTACACATTCTGAAAATTACTGAAGCAAAAAACATGAATTTCACAATGAGAATTTTACAGAGTCTCAGGAGTAGACCTGCCATTTAAAAAAAAAAACATTTCTCTGTTGGGTTAGAGACAAATTTCCCTTCCAGTGAACCTTAAAAGTAGATTAATTTGAATAAGGAGGAAAACAGCCTTTAAAATATATTGTCCCACATGCTGCTTATCAGACCAGATCTATCACAAGAGCACATAGTTGTTTGCTGTAATCAGAAATTAAAGAAACCCATGAAAAAGATAAAAAATGTGAAAGTATCCCACATTAAGGTTTTAAATTCACTTTGTTCTTGAAAAAGGTGTAGTCCATTCCTCACAAATAAATTCAAGGTGCCTACATTTTAAATGCAAAGATCCCAACACAGCAAGGTGCTGCCAGCTTTCATTTGTGTTACTGGGAGGTGAAAGGCATCCTCATGAAAGAGCATCCTCACAGGATGCTCCGTTTGTTAAAGAAAATGATTAGCTTGATACCCAGTTCTGCCTTGAATGATCAAAAGTAAATTACAGATAGGTGGGATTTCAGTCTAGTAAGCACTTCCCATGCACTCCTGTAACATCAAGTTCTAGGAAAGTATAGTAGCAACATTGCTGTAAAAGAAACAATACAACAAGACTGTAGACGAGAATGCCAGAACTCCAGCTTTTCCACACTACTAGAATACCCAAGGAAGATATGGAAAATGGGTTCAGTTTCTCTTGCTGCTTTCTATCTTTTTATCTCCTGTACAGATAGGTATTTTAAAGTTTAAGGGTTGTAGTAGATAATTATCAAATTTTGCCTTAGGTGGTACAGCATCCTCGTTGAAAAACTGCTCTCAAAACCTATTACACTGCTGAGCATTTCAACACTAGTGTACTTGGTCTATCACTTTTTTCTTATTTTCTTTGCCATATATGAATCCACTTTTTATTTAGAGCAATGCTTATTTTCTCTCTCAACATTGTCTCCTTTTTCTTCCCCTCATATGCTCTGATTAATTCCAAGATCCCACTTTCATTTGTTCAGTTATAGAAGTTCTTCTCTAACCATTTTTCACCTTAATTGATTTACAGTAATGCCAAAGTTTTAAGGAACAAGCTGATTTCAATAATTAATTCTACTGATTTATCAAAGTTCTGTATTAAAAAAAAAATCTATTGGTACTCAGTGGGTTTTGCTTTTGTTTAATCTGAATCAGCAGCAATCACTCAATTCAAGGCTACTCTGAACCTACTCTTACAACTGCTGCTTAGTAACTTCTGTTCATTAAGAGAGCCTCCTTCGTATGCCAAGACACACCATTCTAGCAGGATTTCTTTTGCCTCCAGAAGCACTAACATCATCCGTAGATCAAGCTATACCCAAGTATATGGTAGATACACAGCACCACCCTAACAAAAAAAACTCCAGCTCCTATTACTGGGAAGACCAGGGAAGACCAGAAACTCAGCCCTACTGATTTTTAGTTTACTATCACTTCAAGCACTTCTTCCTCACTTTAAAATCCTCTGCATAAATCAGCCCCACCTCCTCATTATGTGTTAGCAATTAAATGCCAGCAGCAATCAAAAAAGGCTTCATATGTGTGGTCTATCAGAGCAGCACTAATCACAAGAAAGGCTTGTTCGCACCCTCCTTCCTTACTGAGGGAAGTCCTATACATACTTTCATTTTATTTACTATTGCTTTACCCCCTTATTTTAAGATATGGGAGATCCAAATTTAATTCCCTGTCCCAATGTATATTTAGTGGTATATAATAAAGTGGGCCTGAAGGAGAAGCATGCCAGAATATAGCTCCATTTATTGTTGGACAGTCATTCCTACCGAAATGAGAACAGAGGTTTAAAGTTTTGGTCTGGATTTAAACACAGTTTTGTTTTGTTTGGTGCAAGAACTGAGATAAAAAATAACTAGACTTACTCAAGCTAAAGTTGTGTATATTCAAAACATTAATGAACTTTTCCAGAGTTTCTGCATTTGAATCCCTCTCTGTATTTTTTGAATAGACTTTTTTTGTATTAGTAATTTTGTTATCTCTAGGAGAATGAAAAAGCTATAAAGTATTTAATTTAAGAATTTAATTTCAAACAGATAGATGAACAGGAGTGCACTTTAAATTATAAATAGGAAAATTGAATGATAAGAAATATGCTTTCATTACTTTCTAAGTACAGTAATAATGCTTGCTACCTTGGGCCAGAAGAATTGGCAACCAAAGTTTTAATCATCAAATTAGAAAGATTTTGTGTGCCTGGGAGATAGTTGTTTCTCTACTACAATACATTCCTTGATATTTTGAGCTTTTACTAGTAAACATTTAATAACGATTATATTAAAAGTTATTGTCCTTGGGGCTTGCTTTTGATGTGTACCATATAAAACAGGTGTCTTGTATTATTTTACTGGCACTGGGGCTTTCCGGTTTGCACTGAGCTTAGAATTATTAGTTTAGAATCCAGTTGCTATCTTTGTTATTGCTTTGTAAAGTTGTAATTAGAATTTGGGGAGTCTAAAGAAGTAAAATGCTTTATAAATAGTACTATGTCTTAGATGCACGATTGCTATTCACTTTCTTTCGCTTGTTTTATTAAGCAGAGAACAGCAAAGAAATGTTTGAATAATCTTGTATATTTGATCTTTGTGTGTTGGAAAGAATTTAACAGTAAAAATATGGGATGACACTCAACCAGTATCCACTTTTAAGGTGTTAGAATGGAGACTGTGCTAATTAAAGAGTTTGAGCAGAATCCATATTAAACACACTCCACTGGTCATTTAGACTGTATGATTCCAGTACCTTAGGTTAAAAGGGATTTCTCACAAGAACATATAACGCTACTGCCTAAATGTTGCACCAAGTTTCCTCTTGAACTCTACTGCTGATGCCCCCACGATTTACAAGACAATTGAGTGTCTGTCCTCAAAGCTAGGAAACTTAAGCAATACCACTTTAAAAGTTTCATTTTTTTCCATACACACTTCTGTTTTAACAGAGTTAAGACTGTCATTTCAATAGAATAATATGCAAATGACCTGAGACCTACCTTCTAGCCAAACCTCTCTGATATCATATCTTCCACAGACATTGCTCCACAGATTTTCATATAGCTCCATAAACAAACTGTTTATAAATACTCAGTGATTGAATGAGGGGGGGGATCAAAGGACTGACTTCTGATTTCTTTCTGTCCCTTTAGTAATGAAATGAGATCACAACAGGACTGCATGTTTTCCACAAGGACTGATATCACTCTCCATTAAGCTATCACACAGTCTGCTACATAAAAGCAAGGTGAGGGATGGGAGGTTGAGTATCTTGGGCAAGAGGGGAAGTTGTTGAAATGCCCACATCCAACAATTGGCTGGCAAAAGAAAAGCATGGAGTTAGAGATGTGTAAATAATTGATTTTTTTTAACTTAGCTACTGACTTGAAAAAAATCAAAGAAACAAATTCAGACCAATTGACCCAGAAGAGAAGCGTTTTGGGGTTCCCCCCCTTGTCTCTTTTCAAATACACTGAATGTGACAGGCTATTGAGTCTCTCTTTTGTTCTTTTTTGAATAGTTAGGATTGATCTAGATAGTAGAAGGGTTTCAGCTGATGAATCAGAGAAAGGTCCATCTCAGAAGGCCTCTGGCTACTTTTGAGAGGCATAAGATGCCTGAGTTCAAGTCCATCTTATGAATTAGAAAAAGATTACAGGTCAGTTCCTTAGCCACTGGCTTAAGAAACCAGAAATGCTTCAATTCAGAATGATCAAAACAGAATTATTTTGACGTTTCAAGACTTTTTCTTTTCTTTCCCCAAACTAATTCTTAAATTCAATCTGGATATGCAGTTTTAGTTCAAAATAAATACATGCACATTTTCTGCCTGGATAAGTCACTATTTTTGGTTTGGTTTGTTTTTTTTTTCCTGGGAAGGGGTTTGTTTTGTGACTTTTTTCCCCTGAGCTCTGTATGTAATCAAAAACAGATTATCTTCAGCACTGTGGGCTATTTTCTTCTTCTCTTTAATGGTCAGCAGTGGGTGGAAAAGTCAGCCAACTGGAGAAAATCTCTTGTCTGTGTTAGGCAATCCCTATGGAACACTCATCACTGATGTCATTAGCAAGACACAAAACGCCATGTCGTTTTACCTCTGTGAGTGCCTGATCTTTGGCAGCTGTAGATAACTTATTCTAAGATCTAATAACAAGCATGTTCATTTTACTCTTGAAAATAGGAAAGCTGGACTTCTGATTATGAACTAGATGTAGCAGCTATTAGCTTTCCTGCTTCCACTGGTAAGTCACATTAGGTCTAAGTCACTTCAGTATTCCCTAGTTCATCTGTGTGCATCCATTATGTATCTAGTGGCTTAACTAGAGCCCCTAGGGGTTACATTTGTTAAAAACTTAACGTTTTAAGTTTAGCATTGCATCCACTGTGGAATATTTGTGATGTCTTTCGGACTTGATTAACAAAGACAATTAAGGGACTGAAGCATCATTCATATAAGGAAAGGCTGAGAGAGCTGGGACTGTTCAGCCTGGAGAAGAAAAGGCTCAGGAGGACCTTATCAATGTGTATAATACCTGATACAAGGGAATGAAGAGGGAGCCAGGCTCTTCTCAGTAGCACCCATTGACAGAGGCAAAAGGCAGTAAGTAAAAATTACAAAACATGAACAAACAAAAAAGTTAAAACCATGAAATTCAATCCAAACACAAGAAAACAGGTTTTTACTGCGACGGCGGTCAAACATTGAAACAAGCTGCCCAGAGAGCTTACAGAGTTTCTATCAGTGAAGATATTCAAAACCCAACTGGACAGAGTCCTGGACAACCTGCCCTAAGCTGCCCCTGCTTGAGCACGGGGTTCCCTCCAACCTAAATGACTCTGCAACACTGAACAAAACAAAAAAGAACAAGTCTACTGACGCAATGGAACACAAACTACCAGATACACCGAGCTGGTGCTGAATGCGTACGAACAACCCTTACTGAGGGCAGGGCATTGCCCTGCTGCAGTTCAGCACTGTGTCCCCTTCCAAGCAGGTCAACATGCAGTTTCCAAGCACAGTGCAGCAACTTTGCTTCAGCCTGTAATTAAGCATCCAGGGAGATGCCTTCTTACCTGTCTAAAGTAATAGTTATTCACAATAACTCACTAAGAGCAGTCTACAGTCTCCTTTCATCCAGAAAAGCAGTAGTTAAAGTACAGGCTCAGGCTGCCCATCCTTCTCCTACGAGCAGGATGAAGCCTCCCACCCTGCAGGTGAGTGCTTTTGCCACCAAGGATAGAGTGCAGAGAAACAGCAAGCAGCAGCCTGCCTTTCAGTTACTCATCCAACAGGTTACAGAGCCAGCACGATGCAGAATAAGAGTGAATGTCTCTATAGCCTCATGGTTCACACAACTATAATACGAGCCAGGTCCGGAACTCGGGGTTCCCTTTATAGTTTTAAATACTTTATACCACTGCTAACAGCCCCAAAAAGAGAAAAAATAAACACTAGTTACTGTCCTGTTCCATAAGCTACAGGATTCTCTTCTGAAAGAGAAATCAGAATTTACAGACAATACTTTAATATGATTTCAACTTTTGCACATTATACACTGCATTGTAGTTCCTAGCACTATTACAAGGTCTCAGAAGTTGCTCATCTTCCATGCTGCTCCCCTACTAAGTTGAATAGCTGCCAAAATTTTGAAGGTATTTAAAGATGTGTTCAGGTGTCAGATGGTGTTTAAAGTAACTTTTAAAATCTGGCTCTCAGCAACTAAATCCATCAATTAATTTTCATGTTCTGTTTTCCTTTTAAAAATTATATATTGACCCATTTATTATTTTAATGTGTAGCTTTTTAGCAAAACAGATTAGTACTTAATAACTGCATGGAAGCAAAGTGAAGAAATGCTTTGATTGCAAATGAACAATGAAATATTTAGAATGCATTTATGTTTCCAATGCTTTTTCACACCCTTTGAGGATGTATACTGATACTATTACATCTCATACGTGTTTTGTGTCCTCTTCCTTAGTTAAAACTACAGATACAACTTATCCAATTTGTTTTATATATTAATATTTATTAACAATATGAAAAGATGTGGTTAAGTAAAGCAATAGGAAAAAGTGAAAAATACTTTTTCTATTTCTCACTAAATAAGTGTCAGTTACTGTTAATTGCCTGTTTGTTTTTAACTTTGTAGTCGTTTAGACTTTTGTCCAAAAAAAAAAAAGACAAGTGTTACTTCTTTAAAGCAAATTCGATAGCCCACTCAGCAAGCCACCAGTAGCATAGTAGCTGAATGCAAGATCTATTCCGATTGCCTTGTTCCAGTAATCTAGCAGCATAAACATTTGTGTGCGAAAAAAGCTTGCAAGATATACATATATGCAAAATGAAGGAGTAATGAAAGCATTGGTTTGTGAAATATGGGGAGGTATAACAAGTTTGGTTTTTAATGTTCTGTTTGGTTTTAACAGTTGTTTGTGCCTAACTGTATTTAACTAAATACGCAAGTAAAAAATTAGATAGCTAAAAATTAGGTAGTAGATTAATGTGTTCATACAACTGTGCTTTGTGTTTAAAAAAAACCACACCCAAAACACCACCACACCTCTAGGTTAATCTTAAGTCTCCTAAATCATGCTTTGATAGCACTCATTGTCCTAAAATGGAGAGGTCATCTGACCAAGGGAACTGACAAGCAATAGGATAAACATTAAGATCACTGGGGTACTGTTTCCCTTGATAGCCTATTGCTCTGTTAATTAAGCCTCTGCCTCACCCTATGGACAGCAGTTCTTCTCTTGCACTGAAAGGTTAAATACCAGAATTCTTAAGTGGTAGTGACAGAAGATACTCAAGTTATGGTCTCTCTGGTGTTTTACCATGAGTTTAAAGGTTAGCATAGGAAGCAGGAATAAGGAAGTGCTTCCCTGGGACATGGCCTAATGAAATTTCTCTACTGTGTTGCTGTGGTACAAAACTTGTATTTCATGCTTACAAGATTTCAGCCTTTGATTTCTGATTCGCTGTTGAAGCTCTCATCTCTTTCACAGTATGAAGTCACAGTACATGGTCATTCACACATTTTATTAACAGAGGAAGGACTGAAATGGATACATAAAAATACAATAAATAAGAATACAACAGTGTTCACCTTGGGGAGCTCAATTTTCAAATGTCCTGACCTGTAGCAATGCTATAAATAACAGCTGAAGAGGGACAAGTTAAGTAACTAACTTTTATGCAGAGGATTCCTACTGAATTCCTACTGAAGTACTACATGGCTCTAAGTAACCAGACTCACTCCTACTGATACTTTGAAAAAAATCAACAGCAAAAACACTGTACAAATTCAGCTGCCCACACGTGAAAACAGCAACACCGATGCTTGTTATTCCAAAAGTTACTAGTTTGCCTCAACTTCACTTAATTTTGTAAGCATTAATGAGGCCTGTGAAAGAAGAGGGTATGGTTTGGTCCTATAGGGGAAGGTTTGCAAAGTCATGGTTAAAATTCAGGTAGTAAACGGCATCTGTATCTATGAAATTATCCCCTATGGGCTTTAGTCAGTTTGCCTGCATAGAGGTGGCTTGTTTTTTTTTCCTTATAACACCACTACAGAATTAAGTAGTCATATGTGGAACACAACTGCCTACTGAGATAGAGGGGAAAGTCTGTCAGTGGGTACAGTCTGAGACAAGATCACCACAAACCCATTTCTACCTCCTGATGGGAATTATTCAACATGCAATCACTGTGGCATGATGGTTTCCTTGGTTCCACTCAAAGCCTACTATAAGATTTAAGAAAACCTACACACAAAAAACCACCCCTTATAAGAAAACATTCTTCCTTAACCAAGTAATACGGTCCAGGCAGAAGCATAGCAGAGGGCAGCTGGTAATTGCAGCAAGTACTGCCTTTAACAGTTCTACTAAAAACATATCTGGTTTGTGATACCACATCTAGGGCCATGTTTGTGCGTGAACAGAAGCAAATTTATATTAATTCTTATTAAAGACTTTTAAGCAAATCAAGTAGGAAAAATATTGCCACTTGAAGAAAGAATGCCCATAGATTCAGCCCTCAGGCTGATGTAGGGACATTTTACTTTAATCTTTATTATTTTTCACATTTGAGAGCCATGCTGTATCAATTTTGTTACCCCATGAATTTTTTCCATTTATAAGCGTTAATAACAGTCAAAGACCATAGGGGGGTGGGATGCAGGATAGTTTTGGCTGGGGTAGAGTTAGTTTTCTTCCTAGTAGCTAGTATGGGGCTGTGTTTTGGATTTGTGCTGGAAACAGTGTTGGTAACACAGGGATGTTTTAGTTACTGCTGAGCAGTGCTGACACAGTCAAGGCCTTTTCTGCTCCTCACCCCACCCCACCAGCGAGCAGGCTGGGGGGGCACAAGAAGCTGGGAGGGGACACAGCCAGGACAGCTGACCCCAACTGGCCAAAGGGATATCCCACACCATATGACATCATGCTCAGCATATAAAGCTGGGGGAAGAAAAAGGAAGGGGGCACATTCGGAGTGATGGCATTTGTCTTCCCCAGTAACCATTACGCATGACAGAGCCCTGCTTTCCTGGGGATGGCTGAACACCTGCCTGCCAATGGGAAGTAGTGAATGAATTCCTTGTTTTGCTTTGCTTGCGTGTGTGGCTTTTGCTTTCCCTGTTAAACTGTCTTTATCTCAACCCACAAGTTCTCACTTTTACCCTTCTGGTTCTCTCCCCCATCCTGCTGTGGGGGGGAGTGAACGAGCAGCTGTGTGGTGTTAAGCTGCCTGCCAGGTTAAACCACAACAGGGATTTTTTTAGCAGAGCTTTCTACAGCTGTAGAGTTATACATATGCTTTCTGTAGAGAGCTGAAGCAACAGAATTGGAGAGACACAGTACCACTCCTTCCTGTACAATTTTGGGCGAAATTCTAATACTTTAATTAAAAAAAAATCAAGAGCATCAGCTAGAGTAGATTTTTTTTTTTTTAATGACTGTTGTGAAGTTCTGGTTTCCCAATGCAAGATTAGATCTAGTATGTCTATGAAAAAAAGAACAGTGATAAGAACACTAACTGATACTTTTGTAAGGCCACCAGTTCAATTGACTAGGACTCAATTAACCAGCTGTTAAGAGAAAAACCAAGATATGACAGAAGTTTACAAAATTGAGCATAACAGAAGCTGAATAAAGAAGAATCTCTTTACTGTTTTCTTAAACCAAGCACCATGCCATCACATGAAACTAGCAAGCAGCACACAGAAAAATCAAAAGGCAGCAATTCCTTGCAGAAGGCATAGGTAAGCTGTAGACCCCACTGGGGCATACAGCGAATGCCAGAAGTTTATCAGGCTCAAAAGATGTTTGGACAGATTCATAGGTGGAGAGGAGAAAAAAAGAAAAACAACATCAAGGATCATCATAGACAAAGGCACCAGTTCATCCATTCTAGTTTGGAAAATCCTGAATTAGAGTTCACTGAGGACTAGGGAAGGAGGAAGAAGTTGCCTCAGCATTTACTATCAGACACTACCAGAGACTGCATAACTGGACAAGATTAAACTTGGTCTTTCTTCTTCCTTAAGCTGATGTTCATTTGCTATCTCTCCCCATTGGTTAAAACAGGTTTCAGATCAGGTCCTGCAATTATGTCAAAACAAATTCAGGAGTTGTGTGATAAACAGAGAAGTCAATCTATTTTATCAGTCTACATTTGAATTACACTTTAAGAAATAACCTATTTATTTTGCTTTACCCTAATAATTTAGACATTTCTCTTAAACTCTGCCAGCCTTGTGATCTTCTCACAGCAGCTGAAAAAGG
This sequence comes from Aptenodytes forsteri, assembly GCF_000699145.1. Lineage (NCBI taxonomy): Eukaryota > Metazoa > Chordata > Aves > Sphenisciformes > Spheniscidae > Aptenodytes > Aptenodytes forsteri. Next base: position 875,548 of record NW_008794447.1, on the reverse strand, counting down.
GAATGGAGCTGCCATAGCTTTGTTACTTAGAGAGCTCAGCCTCAAGTCATAAAAAAGTATATCCTAAGTTCTGTCATGCCATAAGACATCACAGACCAGTTTCTCTCAGGCAGTGAGAACCCAAGAGATATGAACAACTGTATTCCAGAAGTTGGAGAAGCAATGTACAAATTCCAGATCCTCAGTAAGTTGGTCTTTCTGAAATCCTAAACAGTATCTATTTACTAACATGCTCTACCATTGAGTGAAGCAAACTACGGATCAGGCCCTTTCAGCTTTGTCTAAGGGGCAAGGGAAGACATGCAATAAGGTGGATTTAAAAATTTCTTCATGTCCTTCAAAAAACTCGCCCAACCAGCTAAATAAATCTTTCAAAGATCACAGTAGGGGATATTAGGGAAGCATTTCCTAAAACAGACACTGAATCCTCCCCTTGGACAGCTGTTGGTATTATGCATATTCAGACATTTAAGGAACAAGTTCACCTTAAATGCATTAGGGGGTTAATTAGGTTTTCAGTAAGCACTTCTCTAATTCCTCCTCCATGCATAACATTTAAACTGGATCACTGGGGGATAGCTGGCAGCTGTAAACATGAGTCATGACAACTACAAGTAATATTGGCAGTATAGTGGTTTACTGTTAAGGTCATTTAAAGATAACATCTACTCTTCATTATTCCCTCACATGCAAATGCATGTGGCTTAAGGAAGACAATCCATTAGGTAATGAGGATGTTCCAAGTATGCTTCTACCTACAGTTTTTCTTTTTTATTTTGGGGGTGTCTCACTTTGTTCAACAGTTTCATTAATGAAATTCAACCCTTTTGGAGTTTTTTGTAATAAAAAGTAGGAAAGTACTATTGCACAATCACTATAGTTTGAAAATTACACTTCTGAAAAGCTTTGTACAATGAATGTTCTGGTAGATCTAGAAAGCATCTGAGACTGGTCTGTGGTGTATATTTAAATTTATCACCCTGTACCTACACAAATTTTTCTTAAAACAGCACTTGCCAGAGGAACACATCCCCACACACACTGTCATATAGTAGCTTTCCCAGATCACTACCACTGTCCTATCGATTCTTTCCCAGGGAAGATAGTAGAGAAACAACAACTTGTTTTATTAGTTACTCATAATAATGGAAACATTAAAACAGGATTAAATATGATGCTTATACAGATCCTATAACCCTTCTCCATTTTTATTCTCAAATGAGGTTAAGAGGAAACATGCTATATATTTGAAATAGTTTGCAGCTATTCTACCTGTACCTTTGCAGCTATTCTACCTGTACCTCAGTACTAAAGTGTTACTCCTATTTTAGACACACACAGAATAGGATCCAGTTGCTCTTTATTTTGCCCTGATAATGCAAACACTTATAGATCCGAGTAAATTCATGCACATTGTAAACTTAGTCACATACATAAATGTTTGCAGGATCATGCCTTAGCATATAAATTAGCACCTAATATTGTTTGCCCTTAGTCATAGCACAATATACCATGCATATAGTTTTATTTTCCTAATTTACTGTGCCAGATTCCCAAGTAGTAGTTGCATCAACACAGGTGGGAGAAAAATATGAGCTACTCTTCTATGCAGGTGTTAAGATACCTTATTTCCAGAATATTATTTTTATTAAAAATAAGAAGCATTGTTATACAAGTTATTAAAATGCAATTGATACTTACTTTAAATCAAAACATTACCTAAATTCATTGTAGTTCTTTTAAATTAATATCTGATAAAAGAATGTAATCACAGTGCAACCAGGATGAAAACAGAAGAGCCTGAGTTGATAAAAGTATAGAGCCATTAGATAACGATATGTGTTCAATTACATATTTCTGTGTACCAGACAACGTTTTGTAAAACAGCAAAGTCCTTTTATTTAAATAATTGAATGCTAAAAGAATAAAAATACTACTGTAGTGCAATGGGTTATCACCTAATCAGCTTCCTACATAGTGTGCCAAATACACTGTTATTAAAATTGGTTGTGCCTTAAGAATAAGCCTGTAAATACTTCTGGAACAGTTTTTATAGCTGGTGTCATCCATACTACTTTAATTGTACATTTCAGTGTTATAATGGCAGTCTGTTTTCTCTGAATTTTATGTGTGTCTTGTTTCCACAGACACTTTTATGATTAACCATTTTGGCACCAGCAAAACTTAAAATTAAAAACAGAAACACATTGTTCTTAAAAGGAGCAATCTCCTGGATTTCACAAATACATTTCCTAACTTGTGAATTTTTTTTTTTTTGCTTCAAAGTGCATCTTTCAACCAGAAGTAGTAAAAGTACCCCACACACACAGAAAGAATTCATCTTTTTTGATTGTTATTATATTCTTCAAAAAGACATAGACTTTAATTTCGTCAAGTAAATACAGGAATTGAATCTAAATTTTCTATATTGTGAAGGCTGACTATGGAATAACGTCCATTGTACTTAAAGCAAGCTTCTTTTTCTTTATTTATTTTAGAGAAAACTGGTGCAGCCACTTTTCCATTCTACTGTTATTCATCAGGCACATCCTGAGAACACCTAATGGATCAACCCCTGATACAGCCCACACTGATATAGTACATCCCTGTCTAATGTATGTGCAGAGCCAGAAGACTATGAACCCAGGAAACATGGAGGTTAGAAATAAATGTATTGAATCACCTTGACATGGCAACTGAGATTTGATACTTGCAGTTGGAGCAAGAAGCATCATGCAAGTAAGAACTAGGTACCATTCTTTACACATGGAAAGAGCACAGCTGGGAAGGACATGGAAAGAAAACATACATTACAGAGGTTGAAGGCAGAGAAGCAGCAGCATATGACTATCTTTAGAGAAGAATACTTTAGAATGGGATGGGTTGAGCCTGTGACTTTGTGACAAATTCCTTTGACAAGAATGTAGATCAAAGCTGGTACATATTTTGTCATGGGACTGAGCGTAAGACAGCCAAAGCAACCCTCACAAAAAGGCTTAGCGACCATGGAGATGAACTGATTACGTGAAAAGAAATCTGCATTTTATTAAGTATGGGTATTATATATTATATGGGATTTATACACAAGTATGCATATACAAGTATGGGGCTTATATCTATTCCAGTGCAATTAAAACAAAGTGGAGTGATCTCATGTAGAAAAGCCAGTATATACTGTATGATTACATCAAAACCACTACCACAAAGAGGAAGAAACTAAGGCACAGCTGACCTCATGCTGAGGAAGGAACAGAATCTTACTTCTATTTACCCATTTTCAAGTTCCATAAACAGACATCTGTCATCACTTTCAGATGGGGACAGTTATGTTTCTATGTTTTCTATTACAGTATAATTCTCCATCAGATTTATCACCATTTCCCTTCTCAGCTCTGTAACTTCTCAGCACATGGAAAGCACACAAACAATCCTGTAAGTGTCTTATCCTCCATTTGAAAAACCTGTGGAGTATAATTGGTCCATTCTTGTACTTAAATACATTTGTGGGACTGAGACCTTATCTTACAGTGCAAATAGACGTTCAGTTATGAACAACATGAAACTTTTTTCCACACCTCAGGCAGCCACAGCTAGGGCCAGTCTGGGTTTCTGAGAGCTCTAGGTCACTCCCAGAGATCACAACACACCTGAGTTAGATGCTAATGCACTAAACAATCTTGTCTGGGAAGGCTCTACAAGGTAAGTGATTAAAGCAGGGTAGAAAGAAAAAAAAGTATTTCAGAAATATGGAAAGACTAACCCACAGGTCATGTGTACAGAAAGGTTAGCAGAGACAGATGTACACTCAGATCTCCTGGCTTTCTAGTCCAGCAGTATAATTAGCTTTTATTGCAGCGCCATGGAAACATGGTTGGTGTCTATTTTTCCACTTAATGGCTATCTTCTGCTTTTTCTTTTGAACTTTTTTATTCCATAATTTAACACCTTGATTACAAGTTGTCAAGTTAAAGTAATCCATCTTCAGAATTTTTTATAATTATTTTGAAAGTTAGATCAAGTTTTAAGTCTTAATATGTAAATACATGTTTTAAAACCATATTTAATAAACATTGTCATTTTCTATATTTAAAATGCATTTCTCAAGCCTTCAAACAATTATAATTTCTAATCATGCCACACTTACTGCATATGGACAAGATGGGAATGTAATGGAAGTATGTATGGAAATGTTTCCCTATCATTAAAAGTTCAATTTCTGGTCTGCAGCATGTCACATGTTTAAATTGTTTCTTCCAAATTTTAGTGTCCCAGTTCTAAAGTGTTTTATGCGGTTTTCATCTCTCATCCAAAGGAGATCAACAGATTATCTCACATGAAGAGTTGCCCGTGTTTCTCCCTTTGGATTGCCTCAGTCCCTCACATTCATTTACTCATTCAGGCCAAAAGCATTTCCAAAATGTTTATATAAAAGAGAGACATTCATCACACACTACAGCAGGATTTAAAGGCTGGTATTTCAAGTGTGTATTTTGACTTCTAAAGGGTATAAAACTTAATATAGTAAACATTAGAGATGGAGTAGAACTTGAAAGTCTGAACTGTCTCAGAGTTCAGAACTATTCAAGACTCTGACATCAGTTTGGTAGATTAGTAACTCTCTCCAACTCAGATGTGTGCAGGCTAGGGTTTTGTTTGAGGTCTTTCAAGAGCCAGGTACAAAATTTATATATTTAATTTTACCATCTTGGAAAGTTCTCACATACTTTTTTTTTTGCTTTCCTCCTGACCTCTTTCTTTTTAAAATAATTGTAGAGTATTTATTGGAAATGAGAACATTTACTGCTATAAGCTGTTGTTAGTTCTAACTTTTTTCTTTAGACTTTTTGCACATTGAACAAGTACAGCCTCATCTTCTTAGCTTCCTATGATCTGGGAGGTTTTTCTCTTCAAGTAATAAAACCATTGTATTTATAATTAGAAGTGTACTCTATAATGAAGAAATAACACAGATCACATGAACAGTGCTTACAATGTGGTAGGATATAAATTAAAGAGACTGACACACCAGCAAGGGGCTGATTAGGTCTGGTTTGTTATACATCTTCAGTGGTTTTCAGCATACTACTCTAAGCAGGGTTGCCAGCTGGGGTTAAACCAGAACACAGGGTTAACAAGAGGCAGTAGAGCCATCACATTTATTTTGTAGCTCCTTTAAAATTTAAGGACAACTTAATAAAACCCCATTTGTCTTAGACTTGTACTACATATTGTACTTCATTAACAATTAAATGGCTTCATCCTAAAAGCACAAGCTGAAGGCTTGTGCAAGGGCCTTGTTAACTTACATTTTTAAACTGGTAGGAAGAGTTTTGATGAACCATTATGGTACTTTACTGTGGTAAACTATTATCCCTCTTTTGTTGATTTTAATTGTTTTTAAACATTAATTGCTTACTGCCTCTTTGCCTCCCCCTCCAACTAAACTAAACCCCCCCACACCTTTCATATTCCCATTTTCCTATTCTTTTTGATGACTTCATATAATTATTTTCTGAGAAGTTAAAGAAAAGCTTCCACCATTTTTAATACATTAAAAAGCCACAAAAACAATCACATAATGCAAATATAGCACTGGAAGAAGAGACTTGGAAACAAACAATCCAGCAACGCTTAGCTGAGTTTTAGAAGCATAAATGTGATAGAACTAAACAACCCAATCGAATAGCTGCTAATTGTATGGATTACTAAACAGCATCATCTGCAACAAGCCATATGAATGTTTGCTCTGGCTAAATTAGGCTCCGAAACAATGGTGAGCTGTCACAAAAATGGATGTGAAACTGAGAAGCAAGCGTTCCTGAATAAGGAAGATCGTTGCCTTTCATTTCAACAGCCACACCATATTCCTTTAACTTGATACATGTTAAGTGAACAATTTCTAGTCTCTCATCCCCGTTTTGGTCAAATATATCACTATTTCAACATGCTTTTACTGATACAGCTTATTCCCTATACACCTTTAGAAATAATGGAGGTTGTGCTGGCACAAAAACAGAACCCTAACATCACTAAACATGGGAAACAAGAGCTTGGGTTTACATACACATATTTGTATAGACCAGAATTATACCAAAATGAAAACACAAGATGTTTCATAAGTTTTTCTCTGCTGCAGAAGCATTCTAACGGACTCATTCTTTGGTGCTCGGCACAAGGATTTCCTTTCCAGTCTAGAAATCACTGAGGAACTCAAGAAGAAACCAAAGTTGCTAGTACCTACCATGAAAATGGCTTCAGTTAAAAGGAGTTCAACTTCCATTTAGTGGCCTATCTAGCCTTACAGAACAATAAGTATTCAACTGCCTAAACATGGTTTTGAAATTAATGTTTATTGTTGTACTCCCAGAAGAGGCTCAATCTATTATATTCCGTGAATACGGCTTAGCCTTCAGAAGAGATGGTAGTCTTGGTACAGTCTCTCTTCAAAGCAGTTGATTACACGTGGATCATCATTTCTTGTCATGTTTGTCTGCTTGCTTGTGTTAAAGTCTTTAAATAATACTGGAAAACATCTTTGCCTTTAATTTACTTTAAATTTATTTGCATATTAAAAATAATTTTTTACTAGACAAAAATAACACCTGCTCTTCTACTCTATTCAAAATTTAAAAGATGGTAGCTATTTTTCCCAAACGTGAGAGTGTCAAATTGGGAAATTATTTCCATGAAAAGTCAAAGAAAATATTTCTCACTAGCACACAAGTCCAGAGCTTCAGGATAACCAATTTTGTGAAATCAGACTTAGTGGGTACTGAAAATAATGACATCACTTTTTAAATAGAGGGCTTTGTTACAACATTTAAAAAGAAAGGTCTGATTTTTATTTGCAAGAGATGCTTTCATTTGCAAATTAAACAAATTTAAAAAATTGAATGAAACATTTCACTTAAGAATTTCGTTTTTCCCAGAAAAAGTTATCTGTTCAGTCAAAAAGCATGCTTGTAAATATCTTTATTACTACCTACAGTAAGAAACACTTCAAAATCTTGGTTCCAGGTAAAAGCCCTAGTTACTTTCCAGCTCAGTATCACAGCAAGAATTACTGTTTCCATCATCTGGGTTAACATGCAAGAAAAACTTGCATGTATGAGCTGAAAAGGAGCTCTAAAAACTGCAGGTAATCTCTGTGCACCCTTAGATTAAAAAAAAAATTAAAGTATGGATTCTTATATCTAACTTCTCCCTGATGGAAAGCAATAAAGAAAAAAAGGTAGAAAACTTTAAAATCTCATTATGCCCATGGAAAACAAACTAAAGTTTTAGATTAATTTCTAGAAGCTTTGGTATACTTCCTACCCTATCTTAGCATTTCTGTGTCAGTAGATGTAAACCAGTCTCTTAATTTCCGTATTATATAAAAACTGTTGTTTGTTCAAAACTTTATGGAGGATAATAAATTTCACATGTAAAGTTACATTAGTGTTTTTCTGCAGTTTACAGATGTCAGCAGGAAGAGACACTCAATGCAGAACCGCGGTGTAGCTCAAGTCCTGTATTTCTATTGATAATTTCATACAACATTGTCAGAAGGAAAAAGAATCCACCTTAGAAGTATAAGTAAACCAAAATCGTAAATAAGCAGAATTTATTAATTTGTCTCTGCTACACTGCAAGATGATACACATTACCAGATGAGTTTAGGGCTCTTTAGATTGATATTACGTAGAATAAAGAGTGCACATGCTCATCAATTCACTGCTATGGAATTAGCAAGTTCCACACATTGTCCCCATCCAACCTTCATTCCACAATTTTGACATTAATAATCCTTTTAACCTCAGTAGAAATTTCAAAATCTGTATGATCTAACTCTGAAGTATCTTGACATGACACAAGTGAGGGGTAAAGATTATCTGCATGTTTTGGGCACCTTGTGGGTGTGTGCCTTTTCCATTCCTCTGCTAATGAAATATATACATGCATATACATGTGTATGAACATGGACTACAAGTGATTTTTTCCTGGATTGAGACCAACTTCAATGGACAGACTGTCCAAAAAGTGCTGATGGGACACTTGACAGCTGACCCATTTCCATCCAAAATGAAGGTAGGAAGGAGAACAAAGATGTAGTAAGTGAATTTGGAGTCTGACCAGCACACCAAACTACGCAAAGTGAGTGTTAGAAGTGTTATTAGAACAAAGACTTGCTTTCCGTTGATTAAAAAAATAAAACCTGAAGATCATACTGGTCAGAACAGAAAAATATGAAAGGAATTCCATTGCTTATATTGGTAGTAAGTGACCTGGGTTTTTTTTCCCCTACAACAGTTTGATCTCATTTAAAGCAGCACATTCTGTGACACATTTCAAAATAAATAAATCCAAGAAAGTTTAGAAGAGAGAAGCAAAAAAGCTCAAGGATGTGGGGAAAAAAAGGCCCCAGGATATATGAAGAAAGATTAAGAGAAAAAGGCATGTTCATTTTAGCAAAAAAAGACTGAGTGTAGATGTAACTGTCTACAGATACATAAAGGGATGATAAAGACTAAAAGGATCAATTATTCTCATTAGCTAAAGACAACAGAAGGAGATGTAGTGGGCTTAGCTGCAGGAAGGATATTTTAAATTAAACATTTGAGAAAAAACAATAGGTCTAAGAACCAATAAGCAGGGTAGCAAAGGGTCTTTGAAAGCCTGTGTTTTAGGCTTAACTTGACACCCATCTATTGAGACTAGTTTGCAAATAATTAAATGTTTTGGAATGAAGATTGGCCAAGATGTCCCACTAAGTGTGCCTTTCAAACAACATGAACTTACTTCATTGTTTGCCATATCAATAGTTGCTTTAAGAGAAGAGATGGAAATTGAAGTAAAGGTTAATATTAAGTAAATATTGGGAAAAGAAACAATGGCAGTAAAAGGTAGAATTAATATGGATATTTCAATTTTCAGTAGTTCAGTTGGAGAAAGTCTTTTCTTCTGAATCTGTAACATATCAGATGTATAAGAGAGGTCCAGTATCCACAAGACACCCAAGTATAGTTCATCAGCCACAGTGTTAAAGTTATAAACTGTCTCAGCTTTCGAATTATTAAAAAGCTGTATCACTAGGATCAGAAACACTGCCAACATCAAAAGTACCTAATCAAAACTAGGCTCCTTATCTGCACTTAACACAGCAAATTATCAGACAATTTGAAGGTTCCCTTCCTTGCTGGAAATGTTTTCAGCTGCTTGGCTTCCTTGTCAGTGGCACACAGGTTAAAAATTTTTGCTCAGTTTTGTTGTTTTTTTTTTTGCTTCAGGTAAACGAGAAAGACTGAAGAATATGCCAATATTGACTTGCAGATTCAAGTAGTTGCTCTAGAAATTTACCTTCATTTCAGTGGCTGCATGAACCATGTGTTAAATATAATTATATCTGGCTGCATTAGAAGCCATCCATCAGCTGCCATAGACACATAACTGCTTACATATTCTCCGGCATTTGCCTAGTTAAAGGCAGGAAAAGTTGTCATCAACATCTGTAGCTCATTGTTCAACCAGGCAACATAAAGATTAACTGTAAAGGCAATACTAAAACCATATAAACACACATTACATGAGACAGGGTAAAGATCTCATGATGCTCCTGCTGATTTTGTTTAGAATACACAAGTGCTCATATCTGCTAGAGATGTCTTTGAAAAACCTGTAAGAAAATGTTCAACTGTTGTTAGTAAAACTTGAAGCCTTAATGCAGACCTTAAGCTGTCCTCTGTTGCTGTTTTCAATAATAGGTCAATTAGACTTCTTCCCTGAGAAACTGGATGATACAGTGCTGCACATCAGGGAGACAGCTAGCAGGCAAATTATAATAGGGATCCAAAGTTTGCTAAATGAACCTTAGCAGTGGTGAGATAGTTTTCTAAATTCTTTTTCTCACTCTGGGATAAGGAAGGCAAATGAGGATGGCTAGTCTAAAAGGCAGCAAGAATAGCATTGTGAAAACCAGTACCACTACAGTAAATATATATGTAAGTACAGCTGAAAGGGACAACTTACTGGTAGGACTTTATTACACTATAATGGTAAGGAAAAAGTCTTGATCATAAGACATCTGTTCTCCTGTTCTTTTTTTATCCCCAACCTTGTTTTAAAGTCATCAGGACTGATACTGTAGTCCTATATGTAAAGAGAAGAACACAAGTTTAACTAGTTACTCATGAAGACTCCTTTTCCACTCAAGGTGTCTTACCAAAGAACGTACATGCAGTTATTTGTGTTTGTATGCAGTATCACTCCTCACAAGTAGATTGGATTTGAAGACATTTGCAAATTGTTACATACATATGTAGGCATAGTTGAGAAATACTTCAATGCAATAGATTTGTCACTAATAACAGCAACAAAACAGTCAAAATAATGTTATTTGGACATGGAATGACTGAAACTATTTCACACAGCTAGCTTGCTTTCCTCCTTTTGTTGCTCTAATCAACACCCACTTTTCCCCTTTTTGCTTTGCTTCCTATGGCTTACTACTACTATTCCATCACCCAGCCACCTTATATGAAGAAAGTGAAGTAGAAGACTTACAATGCACCTTCCCAACCCTTTGCCCTCAGATATACTTACGCCTCCTCTCAGCTTTTGCTTCAGTTATCTCCACAGCACTTCTCAAACAGGCTTTCCTCTGTTAAAAGCTCTGAAGTCAATTCATGTAACAAGCAACAGGAAATGGGTTGTGAGAAACAACAAACATCTCTCTAAAGGCAACAGGTCTCTTGCACCTTCATCCATGTTTAAGAAAGAGCCTAAGAAAATGCTGTTTGTGTCCCCTGGCGAGAACAGTGATTATGATCAGCATATAGTGATATACCATAATGACAAGATGTAGATTCTGTGCCATTATTAAAGATGAGTCAACACCCTGGTTGCCCCCCTGCCTCCCCAAGCCCATCAAGGCTATTTGATCACCTTGATGAAGAATGAGTCTTCCCTAGTAGTTCAGGATTTTATCTAGATTTATTCACCAGTTTTACATTCATATACCTCCACTGATCCAAAGAAACAGAACATAGATAAATCCCTAAATTGTTAAACCTCTCTCCTTCTCAGTGAAGGAACTGCCATTTTGAAATAAGTACAAGTTTTCATAAAGAAAAGAGAAAGTTGACAGGCTGACTGTTTGTCTTCTCTGAGCTGCCATTGATGCTCCCCCTGATAAATATGTTGTTTACAGATAGTCATCTGAAACATACTTTTATAAGTAACCAGTAAACCTGTACTGTAATTGCTCATCAATAATAGTTTGTTATATCTAGAGTGAGCACAAACAGATGAAGCAAGGAATATTGTAAACTGAAAACAAAGGTATACTGTATCCTTATAATGCATAATAAAAGTTTAGACTTCATTTGTAATTAATTACTGCAATAATGAAAGTATAGTAAGTGATAAAGTGATAGTAGGTGGAATGCACAGTAAATGTCTAGTTAATAGTGTATTTTTATACACCATAATCAAAAAAATACACACATTCCAAACACGAAGCATAACTAAGTTCAACACCTGCTCCAAAGAAATGTGTTTTCTAAATGTTGGCATTATGGAAACAAACACACAAATAAAGTGAGTGGAGGGGGCTTGTTAGTTTTCCCACACACAGACTGATGATGCTACAAACATCCATGTTCAGAAAGACAAATTTACAATCAGAGTATGAATAGCAGCATTGAGATTTATATTCCATTTCACTGGAGACAGCCAGCAGTAGATACATCTGGCCATAAGCTTTTCTATGAAGAAGTTGCATATGGGTTTGATAACATGTTGATTACTACTTGAATGCACAAGTCAATGCACCAGAAAACCATTTTTCCTTACAATTCCGTAATTGGGTACTTAAGGGGTACAGCAGCACCTCTCAATACAGCCTTTTATCTTCACCTCCTGCTCACAGGTCCCTAGATCCATACTGAACTGTTCCACCTCACCATTTAACACAGAACCCAGAATTTCAACTGCGCCAACCCTGGAGAGCCTTTACAAGCTACGGAGACCCTAATAAGCAGCTTCCCAGCTTCATCTAAGTACAAGAGCAACTCAGAATGCATCACATTATTCTGTAAGATGTTCTAAGAATAGTTTTATCTATTAGAAGTGTACTACTTGAGTAACAAAACCAAACAGTTTTTCAGACTTCAAGTTTCTCTCATTTTATCTTACTGTGTCTTTAGAGGGAAGACACTCACCAAATAGTATCCATATTCCCATAAAAAAGATCTTTGAGAAGCCCATTTTCAGCCCTTCAAATATTTTTACTGCTTCTTTTTCCAAATCCCCTTCAATTTTCAACATTAAATGAACTGTAGTCCCTGATATATTTTAAACACCCTTTGGTCTTACTAGAGCTTCTTCTCAGCCTTCATTTCCTTAGCAACTGTGCACTCCATTTGAGTTACTTATTCATCATGATGCCAAAAAAAATTCAGAATCATAATTTAAGGAAATGTTCTTCCATCCAAAAGGATAATTTGCATAGGTTTTACGTTGGTTTATTTTCTTCCCTACTTGCCAAAACTGCAAGCAGAAGTCATTTGAATAGGACCAGCTTTTGTAGATTGCTTAGTATAACTGAGGTGCACCTGAAAAATTACATGAAAAAGGCTTTAGAGCTCTAAAGAATTACAAGCCTTCCATTTTCTCTACAAGCCTTCTGTCTTCTCTGCAGTAAGACCATGCCCACTGTTGAAGATTCAGTTTAGTTTCAAGGTTACACCTGCAAACTGTTAGTTTTGGAGTTACTTTTTTTCCCCAGAACATCCCCAACACTAGCTAAACAGCCCCTCCTTTGTGATCATAGAGGAGAAAAAACAAATTTCTTCACATGCTTTCAAACTCCAGTCTGTTGGTAAATTGTTTAATACTGACTTACAAAAAAGTCAGCTATGTTTTAATACAAAGCATGTTCAGTATTATTGCACAACTTTAACTCAGAAATGCATTTGAACTAGTGGCAGTGAAGACCTGGGTAAGACTGGATGGTATGGTGTGTGCATTTTATGTCTGGAAGCAATATATTACCTGTTCCTGGGCTAAATGAATGGAACTATGACTTTTAGAAGAGATCACATAATGGCAGTATCCTTGAAATCATGGTATAATTATATCCTTAGTGGAGATGCATTTTTGTCAACCAATTTTAAAATATACAAAAAGTATACAGAATCTTAAATGTAGAAGAGTGGAAGAAAAATACTTCCACTTGCAGTTACTTTGGTTCAGTTATGCTAAGTATAAAATTCTTCCTCCATTAATACAGCTAAGAAGTAAGGCCTCATGGCAACAAATTCCTTAGACCATTGAGCCATGCCCAGAGTAAAGCTCTTTTCCTTGCCCTAGCTATGGAAACACTTTGCTTTCCACACCAACAATACAAATCTATATAGTGTTTAATATTAAGCACCATAAGCTGGGGCCACAGCTTGGCTGTTTGGTAGCTTCCAGCTGAAAATTGGCACCCGAGTCCATGTCCACATCAAAAATATGCTGCTTTGACTGGATCTAATTGGTAGATGTCAGCAGAGTTAAAAGCCCGATTGAATCATTGACATAATTTTCCCCATCTTGATTATGAGTGAGACATATACACATGTGTGTATGTACAATGTGAGTATATAGATACAGATGTGTGTACAAGAGCACAAAAATGCTCTGGTCCTTACTCAGCTATGAACCTAGATACAGGTTTCACTTCATACATTCAAGCCCATCTGCCAACAGATTTCATACTCTGAATTTTTATGAACTTAATGAGAAGTGACATCTTTGAAGATGTCAAAGCAGAATTCTATAGGCAATGTAAAAAGTATGTAATTAATATGCAGGTAACAGTTGGCACTAGATATAAAATACAAAAGTATGGGCAAATGGAGACTTTTTGGCCTTGCTTTTTTTTGTGGTTCTAGTAGTAGAGGTTATTTCTGTATTTTACAGCAATACCACAAGCCACAGGAAGATCTTAGCCTATTGCTCCATAAGCAAATACATGGATTATTCTTTCAGCCTTTTGTAGCTACATCGTTCAAATTATATCGTCATACTGCATTATGATAGACTACACCGTTTCAACATGGTTAATAAGGCAATCCAAAAGATCCCACTTTATCCTCACACCTGCAGGAATAAGCATCTGACACAGATAGCCAACATAGAATCATTAAGGTTGGAAAAGACCTCTAAGATCATCAACCCAACACCACCATGCCCACTAAACCATGTCCCTAAGCACCTCATCTACACGTCTTTTAAATACCTCCAGGGATGGGGACTCAACCACTTCCCTG